>NC_062552.1:22853198-23101318 GCF_016906955.1 Phacochoerus africanus
GTTTAAATTATATGTAGGAAAATGTTGTAGAAGAAAGGAGAGGTTTTTGTCTGACTTCAAAACGTCTGGAGAAATCAGGTGGATGGGTCAATGCATCAGATTTCTATTGCATATTTTAAAGTTGACGTGATTGGATGAAGGCTACACATTTCATTCAGGTATTTAATACCTGTCAGGAATAGTGTTTATTCAAATTTACATGCCTTTAAGATGGGTTTAAGTGATAGCCTGAGGGAATCTGATTACAAAAAAATCTAGTTGCTCTCTATAGGCATCAAACTAGTTCCAAATCGTTTAGAAAGACTCCCAGCAACGAAATGCTTTCTTAATTCCCAGTATATATTTGGTACTATGATATACACACATTCCAACCTTCCTAAAAATGGGTAGTTTTAAAATGGGTCTTTTGACTTACCTTATGTTGGTAACTATAGTTTAAGCAGGAAAAGGAATTATGAAGGAACACAGCTGAATTTTTCCAACTTTCAGAGAAAGACAGAGAACCCTAGAGTACACAGTGAATATTTATGAATAATCTTTGGAAGTGTGTTTTCCATTTGAGAAAATGCTGCCCCAAAGAAAAAAACCCAGATTAGGAAGACAATCGTAGATAATATCCAGAGTGCTTTGCAGACGTGCAATTTATTTTATTCCTGAGACTCTTGGGCATTATTTTCAAACAGCCCATTTATGCTTATCCCAGATGAGTCAGCAGGCAAACTTCCTTGGGACAGAGTTCTCCATGGAAATGCTTCTGATGTAGAGTTAATTACCTCCTGAATATCGGTTGGTAGCAAGTCTCCGTTCTTGTTAATTTGGTTTAGAATAAACTCATTCGATTTCTGAGAACACTGGAAACTACTTTTATTATTTAATTCATTTATTTCTCTTTTAATGTTTCTTTTACTGTCAGGATTTTTTAAAGTGAAGCATAATTGACATGCAACAATACATTATTTTCAGGTGTACAATGTCGTGATTTGACATTCGTATACCCTGCAACGTGGTAACAGTAAATTTAGCCACCATCGGTCACTATACAAAGTTAAAATTTTCTGTTTTTTTCCTTTTTTTAATTAAAATTTTTATTTTTTTATAATGATTGCTATTTTTTCCACTAGGGCTGATTCACAGTGTTCTGTCACTTTTCTGCTGCACACCAAGGTGACCCAGTCACACATGTATCCATTCTTTTTTCTCACATTATCATGCTTCATCACAAGTGCCCAGACATAGTCCCCAGTGCTAGACAGCAGGATCCCATTGCTTATCCATTCCAAAGGCTATAGGTTGCATCTATTAACCCCCAATTCCAGTCCCTCCTACTCCCTCCCTTTCCCCCCCTGGCAACCACAAGTCTGTTCTCCAAGTCCATGATATTCTTTTCCGTGGAAAAGTTCATTTGTGCCGTGTGTTAGATTCCAGGTGTAAGTGACATCATATGGTGTTTGTCTTTCTCTTTGTGACTTAACTTCACTTGGTATGAGAGTCTCTCGTTCTCTCCATGTTGCTGCAAATGGCCTCATTTTGTTCTTTTTATGGCAATTCTGGGTCTTTTGTGGTTCCATATAAATTTTTGAATACTTTGTTCTAGTTCTGTGGAAATGTCCATTGTGTATCTATACCACATCTTCCTAATCCAATCATCTGTCGATGGACATTTGGGTTGTTTCCATGTCTTGGCTATTGTGACTAGTGCTGCAATGAACATGCAGGGCATGTGTCTTTTTCAAGGAAGTTTTGTCCAGGTCTATGCCCAAGAGTGGGACTGCGGGGTCATATGATAGTTGTATGTATAGTTTTCTAAGGTACCTCCATACCGTTCTCCATAGTGGCTGTACCAGCTTACATTTCTTGCCAACAGTGCAGGAGGGTTCTCTTTTTCTCCACACCCTGTCCAGCATTTGTTATTTGTGGACTTATTGATGATGGCCATTCTGACAGGCGTGAGGTGATATCTCACAGTAGTTTTGATTTGCACTTCTCTCATAATCAGTGATGTTGAGCATGTTTTCATGTGCCTGTTGGCTGTCTGTATATCCTCTTTGGAGAAATGTGTATTAGGTCTTTGCCCATTTTTCCATTGGGTTGTTGGCTTTTTTGCTGTTGAGTTGTATAAGTGTTTGCATATTTTAGAGATTAAGCCCTTGTCACCTGCGTCATTTGACACTATTTTCTCCCATTCTGTAGTTGCCTTTTTTTTTTATGGTTTCCTTTGCTGTGCAAAGCTTGTCATTTTGATTAGGTCCATTGGTTTATTTTGGCTTTTATTTCTGATGCTTTGGGAGACTGCCCTGAGAAAACATTTGGAAGGTTGATATCAGAGAATGTTTTGTGTATGTTCTCTTCTAGGAGTTGATGGTGTCTTGTCTTATATTTAAGTCTTCAAGCCATTTTGGGTGTATTTTTGTGCGTGGTGTGAGGGTGTGTTCCAGTTTGGCCGATTTGCATGCAGCTGTCCAGGTTTCCCAGCAATGCTTGCTGAAAAGGCTGTCTTGTTCCCATTTATATTCTTGCCTCCTTTGTCAAAGACTAATTGACCGAGGTGTCTGGGTTTATTTCTGGGTTCTCTATTCTGCTCCATTGGTCTGCCTGTCTGTTGTGGTACCAGTACCACACCGTCTTGATGACTGTGGCTTGTAATGCTGCCTGAAGTCTGGGAGAGCGACACCTCCTGCTTGGCTTTCGTTCCTCAGGATCACTTGGGCGATTCTGGGTCTTTTGTGGTTCCATATAAATGTTTGGATAGTTTGTTCTAGTTCTGTGGAAATGTCATGGGTAATTTGATAGGGATTGCATTGAACCTGTAGATTGCTCTGGGTAGTATGGCCATTCTTACAATATTAGTTTTTCCAACTCAGGAGCATGGACTATCTTTCTATTTCTTTGACTCCTCTTTAATTGCCTTGATTAATGTTTTATAGTTCTCAGGAGATAAGCTTTTGCCTCCTTGGTCAGGTTTCTTCCCAGGTATTTGATTTTTTGGGGTGCAATTTTAAAAGGTATTGTATTTTTGTATTCCGTTTCTAATATTTCATTGTTGATGTACAGAAATGCGACTAGTTTCTGAATGTTAATCTTATATTCTGCTACTTTGCTGAATTTGTTGATCAGTTTGAGTAGTTTTAGGGTTGAGTCCTTAGGGTTTTCTGTGTATAGTATCATGTCATCTGCATATAGTGACCATTTCACCTCTTCTCTTCCAATTTGGATACCTTTTGTTTCTTTTGTTTTTCTGATTGCTGTGGCTAGGACTTCCAATACTATGTTGAATAAATAGCAGTGGTGAGAGTGGGCATCCTTGTCTCGTTCCAGATTTTAGTGGGAAGGCTTTCAGCTTTTCTCCACTGAGTAATATATTTGCAGTGGGTTTGTCATAAATGGCTTTTAGTATGTTCCCTCTATACCCACTTTGGTGAGGGTCTTGATCATGAATGGATGTTGGGCTTTGTCAAATGCTTTCTCTGCATCTATTGAAATGATCATGTGGTTTTTGACTTTTCTTTGTTAATGTGGTGTATGACGTTGATTGATTTGCATATGATGAACCACCCTTGTGCACCTGGGAAGAATCCCACCTGGTCATGGTATATGATCTTTTAAATTTATTTTTTGTTTTTTATTTTATTTTTTGTCTTTATGCCTTTCCTAGGGCCGCTCCCGTGGCATATGGAGGTTCCCAGGCTAGGGGTTTAATCGGGTCTGTAGCTGCCAGCCTCTGCCCCCTATGTGGGATCCGAGCCGCACTGTGACCTACACCACAGCTCATGGCAACGCCGGATCCTCAACCCACTAAACGAGGGCTAGGGATCGAACCTGCAACCTCATGGTTCCTCGTCGGATTTGTTAACCACTGAGCCACGATGGGAACTCCCATGATCTTTTTAAATGTTATTGGATTGGGTTGGCTAAGATTTTGTTGAGAATTGTGGAGTCTATAGTCATCAAAGATATTGGCCTCTAGTTTCTTTTTGGTATCTTTGTCTCGTTTTGGAATTAAGATGATTGAGGTGTCATAGAATGTGTTTGGGAGTGTTCCTTCTTCTTCAACATTTTGGAAAAGCTTAAGGAGGATGGGTATAAGTTCCTCTTTGTATGTTTGGTAGAATTCACCTGTGAAGCCATCTGGTCCTGGACTTTTATCTGTAGGGAGTGTTTTTTACGACATATTCAATTTCCTTTCTAGTGATGGGTTTGTTCACTTGATCTATTTCTTCTTGACTCAGTTTTGGCAGCCTGTAAGTCTTGAGAAAGTTGTCCATTCTTCCAGGTTGTCAAATTTGTTGGCATTCAATTGCTCAGAGTCTTCTCTTAGGGTTTTTTTGTATTTCTGCCGTATCCGTTATGATGTCTCCTTTTTCATTCTTATTTTGTTTATTTGGGTTTTTTTCTCTCCTCCTCTTGGTGAGTCTGGTCAGAGGTTTGTCAATTTTGTTTACCTTTTCAAAGTACAGCTCTTGGTTTATTGATTTTTTTAAATTTTTTAAAAAAATCTCTATTTCACTTATTTCCTCTCTGATCTTTATGATTTCCTTTCTTCTGATGACTAGGTTTCGTTCCTTCTTCTTTTTCTCATTCATTTAGGTGATGGGTGAAGTTGTTAATTTGAGATTTTTCTTTTTGAGGAAGGCCTGTGTTGCTATGAATTTCCTTCTGAGCACTGCTGTTGCAACATCCCATAGATTTTGAGTGGTTGTGTCTTCATTATCATTTGTCTCAACGTATTTCTAATTTCTTCTTGATTTCCTCCTTGACCCATGCTTTTTTAGTAGCATGTTGTTTAGTCTCCATATAGTTAGTTTTTTCTCTTTTCTTTTCATGTGCTTGATGTGTGCTTTCATTGCCATTTGTGGTCAGAGAAGATACTTGAAATAATTTCTGTGCTCTTAAATTTGTCGAGGTTAGCTTTGTGCCCCAGTATGTGGTCCCTCCTTGAGAATGTTCCATGTGCACTTGAGAAGAATGTATATTGTGATTTTTTTGGATGTAATGTCCTGAAAATGTCAATTAGGTCTAATTTTTCTGTTATGTCATTTAGGATCTCTGTCGCCTTATTGATTTTCTGTCTAGAGGATCAGTCCATTGGTGTGGGTGGAGTGTTAATGTCTCCTACTAATACTGTATTCCCATCGATTTCTCCTCTTTGTCTATTAGTATTTGTTGTAGGTATCTGGGTGCTCCTATATTAGGGGCATCTATATTGATGATTGTAATATCCTCTTCTTGAATGGATCCTTTTACCATTAAGTAGTGTCCTTCTTTGTCTTTCTTCATGGCCTTCGTTTTAGAGTCTATTTTGTCTGACACGAGGATTGCAACTGCTGTTTTCCTGTCTTGTCCATTGGCATGAAAAATCTTTTTCCATCCTCTCACTTTCAGTCTCTCTGTGTCCTTTGCCCTAAGGTGAGTCTCTTGTAGACAGCAGATTGAAGGTTTTGCTTTTGTATCCAATCTGCCACCCTTGTCTTTGGATTGGAGCATTAAGTTCACTGACATTTAAGGTAATTATTGATAGATATATATTTGTTGCCATTTTAATTCTTGTTTTCCAGTCGATTCTATGTTTCTCCTTTCTTCCTTTCTTTTTTTTGGTTGGATGATTTCCGCTTATTTTTTGCTCGAGTACTTTTTAGTTTTTGTGAATGTGATGTTTGGTTTTGATTTGTGGCTGCCCTGTTTTTAAAGTATGTTAACCCCTTCCTGCATCTCTTTGCTTTAGCCTGATAGTCATATAGGCTCAAACCATTGTGAAAAAAAAAGAATCTATATTTTCTTACTTTCCTTCCCACATTCTATGATTGTGTAGTCCTTTTTTCTTTTTTTAACATCTTCATATATATCTTTTTGCTGTTCCTTGTGTTTATCAGTGCTTTTACAGTAGCTTTTTTGTGTTGTTTTGTTTTTTAGAACTATGTGCAGGCTTATTCAGGTGACTGCTTTCCAATTGTGGTTTCCTCCATCCTAGGTTTCCTCCCAGGTTCGGCTCCTCAGCCTGTGGTTTTCAGCTCCCCGTCCTGTGGTGCACCACTCCCTAGCCCTTCAGGCTGTCTCCACCCACCCAACCCTAGTCGTCTCCCTAGAACTGAACTCTGGAGCCTGAGTCTCAGTGGACCAGCCTCCGCCCGAGCGTCTCGGGCTGTGCCATCTGGGGCACTGGTTGCAGATGGTCTGTGCGGCTCTCACTCTGTTTGCCCTCCTTAGTCCAGTTGCTCTGCTTTTCTCAGAGACTTTGAAGTTCCTCGGCTCTGCTGATCTCCCTGTCAATAAGGTGGCCTCCCAGGGTGTGGGTTCCTTTTCTCTTCCACAGCTACCCTCTCAGGAGTGCTATTCCTGTCCTGATTCCTTCTGTCTCTCTCTCTCCTCCTGCTTTTTTCTACCCAGTTATGTGGAGGGTTTCTTGCCCTTTTTGGAGGTTTAAGTTTTTCTGCCAGCATTCAGTAGATGATCTGTGTGAACTTTTCTACATGTAGATGTGTTTTTTTGATGTGTTTTTCGGCGAAGGTGAGATTCTCCTTCTCTAGAATCTCTGGACATTTAAATTAATTCTTCCAGTTCATGAGTGTAGAATATACTTGCATTTATTTGTGTGTTCTTCAGTTTCTTTCTTCAGTGTCTTTTATTTATTTTATTTTTTCAGGCCGCACTGGCAGCACATGGAGGTTCCTAGGCTAGGGATCGAATTGAAGCTGTACCCGCTGGCGTATGCCCCAGCCACACCAATGCCAAATCTGAGCAGCATCTGTGACCTACATCACAGTTCATGCCAATGCAGGATCCTTAACCCATGGGAGCGAGGCCAGGGATTGAACCTACATCCTCATGGATCCTAGTCAGATTCGTTTCTGCTGCACCACAGTGGGAGCTCCCATACTTCAGAACTTTTGAATCACCATTTCTCCTGCCTAAAATGCTCTTTCCCTGATTTCATCTTGGCTGGCTCCTACCTGTCTTTCAGTTTTGAGCTTAAAGATCCCTTCTAAGAATGGATACCCAAAATGAATTTACTTCCCAGTTTCTCTATAGCATAATCTTTAAGTTTCATCAAAAGAGTATTTTCTAAGTTATTTTACTTTCCAATTCTCTCTCTGAAAGATGTAAATTTTATGACAAGAGCAACTCAAAAATTCTAGTGAAATTATTATGTCACTTGATTTTTAAAATTTTATTTTCCCACTGTACAGCAAGGGGATCAGGTTATCCTTACATGTATACATTACATTTACATTTTTCCCCAGCCTTTCTTCTGTTGCAACATGAGTATCTAGACAAAGTTCTCAATGCTATTCAGCAGGATCTCCTTGTAAATCTATTCTAAGTTGTGTCTGATAAGCCCAAGCTCCCGATCCCTCCCACTCCCTCCCCCTCCCACAGGTAGCCACAAGTCTCTTCTCTAAGTCCATGATTTTCTTTTCTGAGGAGATGTTCATTTGTGCTAGATATTAGATTCCAGTTATAAGTGATATCATATGGTATTTGTCTTTGTCTTTCTGGCTTATTTCACTCAGTATGAGATTCTCTAGTTCCATCCATGTTGCTGCAAATGGCATGATGTCATTCTTTTTTATGGCTGAGTAGTATTCCATTGTGTATATATACCACATCTTCCGAATCCAATCATCTGTCGATGGACATTTGGGTTGTTTCCATGTCCTGGCTATTGTGAATAGTGCTGCAATGAACATGCGGGTGCACGTGTCTCTTTTAAGTAGAGTTTTGTCCGGATAGATGCCCAAGAGTGGGATTGTGGGGTCATATGGAAGTTCTATGTATAGATTTCTAAGGTATCTCCAAACTGTTCTCCATAGTGGCTGTACCAGTTTACATTCCCACCAACAGTGCAGGAGGGTTCCCTTTTCTCCACACCCCCTCCAGCACGTGTTATTTGTGGATTTATTAATGATGGCCATTCTGACTGGTGTGAGGTGATATCTCATGGTAGTTTTGATTTGCATTTCTCTTATAGTCAGCGATGTTGAGCATTTTTTCATGGGTTTGTTGGCCATCTGTGTATCTTCCTTGGAGAAATATCTATTCAGGTCTTTTGCCCATTTTTCCATTGATTGATTGGCTTTTTTGCTGTTGGGTTGTATAAGTTGTTTATATATTCTAGAGATGAGCCCTTGTCAGTTGCATCCTTTGAAACTATGTTCTCCCATTCTGTAAGTTGTCTTTTGTTTTCTTTGGGTTTCCTTTGCTGTGCAAAAGCTTTTCAGTTTGATGAGGTCCCATGGGTTTATTTTTGCTCTAATTTCTATTGCTTTGGGAGACTGACCTGAGAAAATATTCATGATGTTGATGTCAGAGAGTGTTTTGCCTATGTTTTCTTCTAGGAGTTTGATGGTGTCCTGTCGTATATTGAAGTCTTTTAGCCATTTGGAGTTTATTTTTGTGCATGGTGTGAGGGTGTGTTCTAGTTTCAGTGCTTTGCATGCAGATGTACAGGTTTTCCAGCAATGCTTGCTGAACAGACTTTCTTTTTCCCATTTGATGTTCTTGCCTCCCTTGTCAAAGATTAATTGCCCATAGGTGTCAGGGTTTATTTCCGGGTTCTCTATTCTGCTCCATTGGTCTGTCTGTCTGTTTTGATCCCAGTACCACACTGTTTTGATGACTGTAGTATTTCTTGAAGTCTGGGAGAGTGATGCCTCCTGCTTGGTTTTTGTTTCTCAGGATTGCTTTGGCGATTCTGGGTCTTTTGTTGTTCCCTATAAATGTTTGGATTGTTTGTTCTCGTTCTGTGAAAAATGTCATGGGTCATTTGATAGGGATTGCATTGAATCTGTAGATTGCTTTGGGTAGTATGGCCATTTTTACAATATTGATTTTCCCAATCCAGGAACATGGCATATCTTTCCATTTCTTTACATCTTCTTTGATTTCTTTGATTAAAGTTTTATAGTTCTCGGCATATAGGTCCTTTACCTCCTTGGTCAGGTGTATTCCGAGGTATTGATTTTGTGAGGTGCAATTTTAAAAGGTATCGTATTTTGTATTCCTTTTCTAATATTTCCTTAGCTGTTATACAGAAATGCAACTGACTTCTGAATGTTCATCTTATATCCTGCTGCTTGCTGAATTTATGAATCAGTTCAAGCAGTTTTGGGGTTGAGTCCTTAGGGTTTTCTGTTGTGATAGTATCATGTCATCTGCATGCAGTGACAGTTTTATCTTCTTCTCTTCCTATATGGATGCCTTTTATTTCTTTGTTTTGTCGAATTGCTGTGGCTAGGACTCCAAAACGATGTTGAAGAGCAGTGGTGAGAGTGGGCATCCCTGTCTTGTTCCAGATTTGAGTGAGAAGGCTTTCAGTTTTTCCCCATGGAGTATTATATTTGCTGTGGGTTTCTCATAAATGGCTTTGATTATATTCAGGAATGTTCCCTCTATACCCACTTTGGCGAGGTCTTGATCATGAATGGATGTTGGACTTTGTCAAATGCTTTTCTTTCTGCATCTATTGAGATGATCATATGATTTTTGACTTTTCTTTTGTTAATGTGGTGTATGATGCTGATTGATTTGCGAATGTTGAACCATCCTTGTGAACCTGGGATGAACCCAACCTGGTCATTGTGTATAATTTTTTTGGTATGTTGTTGGATTTGGTTGGCTAAGATTTTGTTGAGAATTTTTGCATCTATATTCATCAATGATATTGGGCGATAGTTTTCTTTTTTGGTGGTATCTCTGTCTGGTTTTGGAATGAGGGTGATGGTGGCATCATAGAATGTCTTTGGGAGTCTTCCTTCTTCTTCAACCTTTTGAAAGAGTTTAAGGAGGATGGGCACCAATTCCTCTTTATATGTTTGATAGAATTCACCTGTGAAGCCATCTGGTCCTGGACTTTTCTTTGTAGGGAGTGTTTTTATGACCTCTTCAATTTCATTTCTAGTGATCAATTTGTTCAGTTGGTCTGTTTCTTGATTCGGTTTTGGCAGGCTCTAAGATTTTAGAAAATTGTCCATTTCTTCCAGATTGCCAAACTTGTTGCCGTATAGTTGTTCATAGTATTTTTTGTATTTCTGCAGTATCTGTTGTGATTTCTCCATTTTCATTTATAATTTTGTTTATTTGGGTTCTTTCTCTCCTCTTTTTTGTGAGTCTGGCCAGAGGTTTGTCAGTTTTGTTCACCTTTTCAAAGACCCAGCTCTTGGTTTTATTAATTTTCTCTATTGTTTTTTGAGTCTCTATTTTATTGATTTCTTCTTTGATCTTTATAATTTCCTTCCTTCTGCTGACTTTAGGCCTTTTTTGTTCTTCTTTTTCTAATTCATTGAGGTGGAGGGTTAAGTTGTCCATGTGGGATCTTTCTTCTTTTTTGAGAAAGGCCTGTATTGCTATAACTTTCCCTCTGAGCACTGCTTTCGCAGCATCCCATAGATTTTGAGTGGTTGTGTCTTCATTATCATTTGTTTCAAGGTAGTTTTTATTTCCTTCTTGATTTCCTCATTGACCCATTGGTTTTTTAGTAGCATGTTGTTTAGTCTCCATGCAGTAGGTTTTTTCTCTTTCCTTTTCCCATGGTTGGTTTCTAATTTCATGGCATTGTGGTCAGAGAAGATACTTGAGATAATTTCTATGCTCCTAAATTTATTGAGATTCGCTTTGTGTCCCAATATGTGGTCGATTCTTGAGAATGTTCCATGAGCATTTGAGAAGAATGTGTATTCTGCTTTTTTTGGATGTAGTGTCCTGAAGATATCAATGAAGTCTAACTTTTCTATTGTTTCCTTTAGGATCTCTGTTGCTTTTTTTGGTTTTCTGTCTAGAGGATCTGTCCATTGATGTGAGGGGGGTATTAAGGTCTCCTACTATGATTGTGTTCTCATCCATATCTCCCTTTCTGTCTGTTAATATTTGTTGTATGTATCTGGGTGCTCCTGTATTTGGGGCATATATGTTGAGGATAGTGACATCCTCTACTTGGATGGATCCCTTAATCATTAAGTAGTGTCCTTCTTTGTCTTTCTGTAGGTCTTTTGTTTTAAAGTCTATTTCGTCTGATATGAGTGCTGCGACCCCTGCTTTTCTGTCATGTCTATTGGCGTGAAATATTTTTCCTCACCCTTTCACTTTCAATGTATATGTATATTTTGTCCTAAGGTGAGTTTCTTGTAGGCAGCATATTGAAGGTTTTTGCCTTTTTATCCACTCAGCCACTCTGTGTCTTTTGATTGGGGCATTCAGTCCATTGACATTTAAGGTGATAATTGATTGGTGATTACTTATTGCCATTTGAAACTTGTGTTCCAGTTGATTCTATGGTTCTCCATTCTTCCTTTCTTTTTTTTTTTTTTTTTGGTTGGATGATCTCCTGTTATTATCTGCTTGAGTGTATTTTTTTTTCATTTTTTGCGAATGCAATATTTGGTTTTGGCTTGTGGTTGCCCTGATTTTTAAGTATGCTAACCCCTTCCCATAATTGTGTGTTTTAGCCTGATGGTCCTGTAAGTTCAAACCCTTCATTACTATATTAAAATTAAGAAGAGAAACATACAAACTAACAAACAAAAAGGGTGATTTACTTCCTAACATCCCTTGCCCACATTTTATGGTTTTGATGACTCTTTTTTTTTTCTTTTTAATTTTATTTTGTTTGAAGCATGTTCATGATTAAATCTGAATGCTGGCTTATTTGAGTGACTGCTCTCTGATTGCGGTTTCCTTAGTCCTAGTTCTTCCTCTTCTTCTTTTTTTCCTTTTCTTTTTTCTTCCCTTTCCTTCCTTTCTTTTTGGTTTAGAGAAGCCCTTTCAATATTTCCTTTAACCTGGGTTTTGTGTTGCAGTATTCTTTAAGTTTTTGTTTGTTGGAAAAAATTTTTATTTCCCCTTCTATTTTAAATGATATTCTTGCTGGATAGAGTATTCTAGGTTGCATATTTTTTCCTTTGAGCACTTTAAATATCTCTTGCCATTCCCTCCTGGCCTGTAGTGTTTCTGTAGAGAAGTCAGCTGATATTCTTATGGGGGTTCCCTTGTAGGTAACATTCTGTTTTTCTCTTGCTGCCTTTAGGATCCTCTCTTTATCACTAACTTTTGCCATTTTTATTATGATGTGTCTTGGTGTGGGTCTGTTTGGGTTCAGTTTGTTTGGGTCCCTCTGTGCTTCTTGTATCTTGAACCCAGTATCCTTTAGATTTGGGAAGTTTCCATCGATAATTTCGTCAAATATATTTTCCATCCCCTTATCTTTTTCTACTCCTTCTGGAATTCCTATTATGCGTAGATTGGCCCGCTTTATATTATCCCATAGGTCTCTTATATTGCTCTCCTGTTTTTGGATTCATTTTTCTGTCTGTTGACCGGATTGAGTGATTTCCATCATTCTATCTTCCATATCGCTGATTCGTTGTTCTGCATTATTCATTCTGGTTTTTACTGCCCTTAGTTCCGTTTGCATCTCTGCAAATGAATGTTCTAGTTTTTCTTGGCTCCTCCTTATATTTTCTAGTTCCTTTCTGAGGGTATCTGCATTACTGTTCATATCTTCTCTTAATTCCTTCAGCATTTTCACTCTTTCTCTTTTGAACTCCAGGTCTGTCAGACTGCAGAGATCTGTTTCCTTGTTGACTGTTTTAGGTGAGTTCTCCTGTTGGTTTGACTGGGGGTGGTTTCTCTGCTTCTTCATCTTGCTTGTTGTTTTCTTTCTCCTGAGGGAGTTGTACTCTCCATTATGGGGCAGTGTTTGCCTTGTCACTGCCGTGGAATATTTCCTGAGGGCTGGCGTTGTTGGTCAATCTTTTCTGAGGCAGTGTGGCTTTTCTGGAGTGTTGATGGGGCTAACAGTGTTTCTTTGAAGCAAAGGAGGACTTCCTGAGGGCAGACAGGACTGGGAGGTCCACACCACGATGGTAGCAGATTTCACTTGGTCAGGCAGAGCTTGCTCTGGTGTTTTTAGGCTGTGGGGTTCTTGCAGGGGGTTGGTGGTGTTGGGCAGCTGTTCCTCAGGAGTGCAGCACCCCCTGGGGGCTGGAGCAGCTATCTGGGTCACTCAGAAGGACGGCCTGAGAATGTAGGCAGACCTTTTCACAGTCTGGCCAAGCTTGTTGCAGCTTTTCTGGGCTGCAGGGGCTCTTCTAGGGGGCTGGTGGTGCTGAGCAGCTATTCCGTGGGAGTGGGGCACCCCCTGGGGGCTTGGGCGGGTAGCAGGGCCACTGGAAACCCAAGAGGCTCCTCCCCAGGGCAGCCCGACTCAGAAAGACCGTCTGAGATCTTTCCCCAGCTCGGCCAAGCTTGTTGCAGCTTTTCTGGGCTGCAGGGGGTCCTGCTTGGAGCTGGCAGTCCTATGCAGCTGGTCCACTAGGGCACCCCCTGGGGGCTTGGGCGGGTAGCAGGGCCGCTGGAAAACGAAGAGGCTCCTCCCTGGGGCAGCCCAACTCAGAAAAACCGTCCGAGAATTAGGCAGATCTATTCACGGCCTGGCTAGGCTTGTTCTAGCTTTTCAGTGCTGCAGGCCTTTTCTTGGGGGCTGGTGGTGTTTGGTGGTGCTCTGCGGAAGTGTAGCCCCTCCAAAGGGCAAGCAGGCCTGTGCAGGGACAGCCCCTGCGGTGGTAGGCGTCAGGCAATTGTTGAGGCCAGCCCTCCTGGATGGCAGGCTGCCCCAGGTTCGGGAGAGTGTAGGGGGTGGTGGGGGTGGGGGGAGGGGATGCACTGGGAAGCACAGCTTTCAGCTAGCTAGCGGGCCTGCAAGCTGGCTGTGGCATGGGGGGTATTCTATGGGGACCCACCCCTTCTTCTCTCCCCTCCCCAGCATGGGCGCAGACCAGGCTCTTCTCCCAGGTTCCCTCTGATGCGGCTTTCCACTTCCCCGCCCCTAGAGTATTGCTCCCTTCCTCTGCGACAGCTTTGTTTTCTAGTCTCCCAGGCAGTCTCTGCCCCATCAAATGGCTTCTAGAGCTCCCAAGCAGTTTCCGCTCCGCCCCGCCCCCCAAGCCAGGGACTAACCTCTGGAGCCGAGGATTCGGTGCCCAGCCCCCACCCAGGCATCTCAATTTTTGGTGACTGTGCCCGTAGTTCAGATGGTCCGTTTGGTTCTTGATCGGCTTTTCCGTTCTCCAACTTACTGCTACACTCTTCTCTGCATCTGGAGATTCCTCCGGTTCGTTTGATCTTTCCCCCGTGTAGGTGACTTTCCAGGGTGCAGGATCCCTTTCTCCTCCTCTGTTCCCTTTCAGGAGCGCCCGTCCCACTCGGATTCACCTTCTCTCACTCTCCTCTTTTCTCCCGTTCTGCCCTGTAATGTCACGAACTTCTTGCTGTTATTGGAGTTTAGGTTCTTCTGCCAGCAATTGGTTGCTGTTCTGTGCGAGTCATTTATTCTGTAGATGTTCTTTTTTTGTTGTGTTTGTGGGAGAGGGCGAGCATGTCCCCCTACTCCTCCGCCATCTTGTCCTTTCTCCTGGATTCTTATTTCTTTCATCTCATTAGTATCATAGTTTCTCCTAAAGCCTAATTGTCTCAGAATTGAAAAGTGGCAGGCTCTTCAAACTGGTTTCTGTTTCTTTTTTTCTTTTTCTTTTTTTCTTTTTTGTCTTTTTGCTATTTCTTGGGCCACTCCCACGGCATATGGAGGTTCCCAAGCTAGGGGTTGAATCGGAGTTGTAGCCACTGGCCTACGCCAGAGCCACAGCAACTCGGGATCCGAGCCGCGTCTGCAACCTGCACCACAGCTCATGGCAACGCCGGACCGTTAACCCACTGAGCAAGGGCAGGGACCGAACCCGCAACCTCATGGTTCCTAGTCGGATTCGTTAACCACTGCGCCATGACAGGAACTCCCGACATCTTCTTAATCCAACCATCTGTTGATGGGCACTTGGGTTGCTACCATGTCTTGGCTATGGTCCATAGTGCTCCTATGAACACTGAGGTGCATTTTTTGGAACTAGTGTTTTTGTTTTTTTCTGGGTGTCTATCTGGGAGTGGAATTGCTGGATTGTGTGGTAGTTATATTTTTAATTTTTTGGATGCACCTCCTTGCTGCTTTCCACAGTGGCTGCACCAGTTTACATTCCCATCAACAGCATGCAAGTGTTCCCTTCCCCCCAACTCCTCCTCAACACTTGTTATTTGTAAACAACAAATGTTGTTATTTGATGATAGACATTCTGACAGATGTTATGTGATATCTCATTGTTGGTTTGATTTGCACTTATCTAATAATTGAGCATCTTTTTATGTGCCTGTTAGCCAATTGTATGTCTTTGTAAACATTTCTCTTCAGGTCTTCTATTCGTATTAAGATTGAGTTATTTGTTTGTTTTGTTTGTTTGTTTGTTTGTTTGTTTTGATAGGGAACTGTACCTGAACTCTGTGGATATTTTGTATGTTAACTCCTTGTTGGTCACATATTTGCAAAACTTTTCTTCCTTTCTGTAGGGTATCTTTTTGTTTTGTCCGTGATTTCCTTTGCTGTGCAAAAGCTTTTAAGATAAATTAGGTCCCCCCTTTTAATTTTTGTTTTTATTTCTTTTCCCATAGGGAGTGATCCAAAAAATATTGCTCTGATTTATCTCAAAGAGTGTTTTTCCTATGTTCTCTTTTGGAGTTTTGTGGTTTTGTTGTTACATTTAGATCTTCAAGCCATTTTGAGTTTATTGTTGTATGTGGTGTGATTAAATGTTCTAGTTTCCTTGTTTTATATGTGGCTGTCCAGGTTTCCCAGCACGACGTGCTGCAGAGACTGTCTTTTGTGCATTGTATAGTCCTGCCCCCTTTGTTGGAGATTAATTGACCATAGGTGAGTGGGTTTATTTCTGGGCCATTCTGTTCCATGGATGTATGTGTCTGCTTTTGTGCCAGTACCATGCTGCTTTGATGACTGTAGCTCTGTAGTAAAATCTCAGGTCTGGGAGGGTTGTACTTATGGCTGTGTTCTTTTTTCTCAAAATTGCTTTGGCAGTTGTATTTCCATTTATCTTGAGTGCATGTAATTCTTTTGCCAGGTAACAGGAAATGAATGATGATGGAAAAACTCAATGCAACTTCTGGAGGCTACTTTGTCCTGCTAGGTTTTTCCAATTGGCCTCGTGTGGAAGTAGTACTCTTTGTGGTTGTCTTGATGTTCTACTTAATGACATTGACAGGCAACCTGTTCATCATTATCGTATCATACCTGGACTCCCATCTGCACACTCCCATGTACTTCTTCCTCTCAAACCTGTCTTTTCTGGATCTCTGCTACTCTACCAGCTTCATCCCCCAGTTGCTGGTCAACCTCTGGGGCCCAGGAAAAGCCATGTCTTACGTAGGTTGCATGACTCAACTTTACTTTTCCCTTGCACTGGGATCCACAGGATGTGTGCTGCTGGTGGTGATGTCCTATGACCGTTATGCAGCTGTATGTAGACCCTTGCGTTACACTGTCCTCATGCACCCTCGTTTCTGCCATGTGTTGGCTGTGGCTTCTTGGGTAAGTGGCTTCACCAACTCGGCACTTCATTCCTCATTTACCTCCTGGGTACCCCTGTGTGGACCTGGCCAAGTGGACCATTTCTTCTGCGAAGTTCCAGCACTGCTGCGACTGTCTTGTGTTGATACCCGTGCTAATGAGCTGGCCCTCATGGTCACGAGCTCCGTTTTTGTTCTCATACTTCTCATCCTCATTCTCAGCTCCTATGGTGCGATTGCCCATGCTGTGCTGAGGATGCGGTCAACAGCTGGACTTCAGAAAGTCTTTGGGACATGCGGAGCCCATCTTATGGTTGTATCTCTGTTTTCATTCGTCATGTTTATATATCTCCAGCCCCCATCAGGAGGTTCTCAAGATCAAGGAAAGTTCACTGCCCTCTTTTATACTGTTGTCACACCCAGCCTCAACCCTCTAATCTACACCTTGAGAAACAAAGATGTAAGAGGGGCAGCAAAAAGATTAGTGGGGTGAGAGTGAGCCTGTATACTTTGACATTAAGAGCATAATGGAGCATCTCTTTACCAGTGGCTCATCTGCCCATCCATGTGTCAGCCACTTTTTCATTCACTCACTTTCTCCGCACTTATGGGCTCTCACAAGGTCACAGAGTTTGTGGCAGCCAATATGAATTAAACACAGACTCCCCAAATACACGTCACTCTCTAAGGGAGAAAAAATCATGTACAATCAAGATCAAATTCAGTATTAATTTTGTTCCAGTGGCACAAACCTAATAAAACAGAAGTATCCTTTTTCTTAATTGAAAATGAGACATGGAACTGTGTTCTGTTCTGTTATGTTATGTTATATTATGTTCTGTTCTGTTCTGTTATTTTTTGTCTTTTTGTCTTTGTAGGGCTGCACCTGTGGCATATGTAGTTTCCCAGGCTGAGGGTCTAATCGTAGCTGTTGCTGCTAGCTATGCCAGAGCCACAGCAATGCCAGATCCGAGCTGCGTCTATGACCTACACCACAGCTCACGGCAACGCCAGATCCTTAACCCACTGAGCGAGGCCAGAGATCGGACCTCATGGTTCCCAGGTGGATTTGTTTCTGCTGTGCCACGACGGGAACGCCAAGGGAGGAGTTGTTTTAAATATTGATAAAGCAGCAAGTGTAGTTCTTATGGAGAGATAATCTTATTAATTTTTTTTTTTGGTCTTTTTGCCATTTCTTGGGCCACTCCTGCTGCATATGGAGGTTCCCAGGCTAGGGGTTGAATCGGAGCTGTAGCCACTGGCCTACGCCAGAGCCACAGCAACTCGGGATACGAGCCGCATCTGCGACCTACACCACAGCTCACGGCAACGCTGGATCATTAACCCACTGAGCAAGGGCAGGGACCGAACTCGCAACCTCATGGTTCCTAGTCGGATTCGTAAACCCCTGCGCCACAACGGGAACTCCCGATCTTATTAATTTTAAATAACCTAGAATATGCCTTTTAATTTCTTGCTTTTTAGGCAGAATTCATCATAAAATTTATCCTCATTGATTTGATTAAAAATACAGTGAAATGTCTTCAATCCTTTCTCCAACACTTACTCTTTTGTTGAATAATAGTTACGATTGAGAGGAATTTTGGCATGTATTCTTTATTATGCCATCAATAGTAAGAAAACAAGTTTTGGAAGTTCCTGTTTTGGTGCAGCAAAAATGAATCTGACTAGGAACCATGAGGTTGTGGGTTCAATCCCTGGCCTTGCTCAGTGGGGTAAGGATCTGGCGTTGCCGTGGGCTGTGGTGTAGGTCGCAGACATGCTGGGATTCCTGTGTTGCTGTGGCTGTGGTGTAGGCTGGCAGCTATAGCTCCGATTGAAGCCCTAGCCTGGGAACCTCCATGTGCTGTGGGTGTGGACCTAAAAAACAAACAAGTACAAAGAAAGAAAGAAAAAAAAAAAACGGAGGCAACCGAGTACTAGGGTCTGAAAGTGAGTTGATAAATCTGATGGGTATTTGAAAGAATTAGTGAAAATATATTGGAAAATGTTGTGATAAAAGCTATATGAAAAAGTAGTGTTTTTCCTTGTTAAGGAAATTGGTCTAATTTGAACAGTTCTGATTAGTAAGTTCATTATGAAGATCAAGGCATCTGTTTTCCAAAGAAATGAAGGTATTTTTATTAAAGTAATAGTTCTGTGACCTACGTTATTGCTACCTTCTCTATCTGAAAGAAGTGTCCTATGTATGTAACATTTTAAAACTGGAAACCATATGGAGCTCACGTGGAATAAGGTTAAAGGACAATTCAACATAAAATAAACACCTGAGTTTTGTGTGGTGATCGCGTTGTCCGTTGTGGTTTTGAGGCCTTTAACCTTTTCATATGATTGATTCAAATCCTATATCCTAAATTTTTAAAATGAAAACCACATTTTCAGACTTCCCCTCAGTTCCTTGGTTGGTTTGCAGTCACACTGATTCTGATGTCTCTGCCTTTGTGTGTCTGTGATTCTCCATCTCCAGCTCGACATAAACGGTAATATGGGCTCTGTGCCTTTGTCCTTAAGCTACTGTCCAAGAAGTGAAGAACCGAGACTGTGTATATAAAAGAATTTTTAGTAAGTAATTGGGGCCACATAGAGTGAACCATCACAGAGCGAAATAAAACTTTTAAAAGCAAAAACGATAGTTTAATACAAAACAAAAGCTGACGCACAAGCATAGAGAACAGGCTTGTGGTTGCCAAGGTAGGGGGAGTGGGAGATGGAGAGGGAATTTGGGGCTAGTAAGATGCAAACTACTGCATTTCGAAGGGATAAGCAATGCGATCCTACTGTGTAGCACAGGGGACTATATCCAGTCTCTTGGGGTAGAACATGAGGGAAGATAATATGAGAAAAAGAGTGTGTGTATGTGTGTGTGTGTGTGTGTGTATATATATGTATATATATATATGTATGTATGTATGTATGAACCGGGTCACTTTGGTGTACAGCAGAAATTGGCACAACATTGTGAATAAACTGTACTTTAATTAAAAAAGGGATAGGAGTTCCTGTCATGGTGCAGCAGAGACATGAGGTTGTCAGTTTGATCCCTGGCCTTGGTCAGTGGGTTAAGGATCCGGCATTGCTGTGAGCTGTGGTGTCGATTGCAGACATGGCTCGGGACTGACGTTGCTATGGCTGTCTCGTAGGCTGGTGGCTACAGCTCCGATTTGACTCCTAGCCTGGGAACCTCCATATGCCATGGATGCGGCCCTAAAAGCCAAACAAAAGGGGGGAATTAAAAAAAAACTCCCCCCCATGTAGTTTAGTTCTTTGAGCCACCTTGTGCTTATGGACGTTCCAACACTTCCTGTAATACACGAGCCTCTGACTGTCTAACTTTAAAAAAAGTTGAAATTTCTCATCTGTTTGCTTTCTTTTCTGCTTGAAAACATAAAAAATCTATATCTATATCTACATCTATATCTATATCTATATCTATATCTATATCTGTATCTATATATTGGAGTTCCTGTCGTGGCGCGGTGGTTAACGAATCCGACTAGGAACCATGAGGTTGCGGGTTCGATCCCTGGCCTTGCTCAGTGGGTTAAGGATCTGGCATTGCTGTGAGCTGTGGCGTAGGTTGCAGACGTGGCTCGGATCCTGCGTTGCTATGGCTCTGGCGTAGGCTGGCAGCTACAGCTCCGATTAGACCCCTAGCCTGGGAAACTCCATATGCCATGGGAGTGGCCCAAGAAAAGGCAAAAAAAAATAAAATAAAATATAATAAAATAAAAAAAGTAAAAAAATATATAGACTATTTTTCTTGGAATGCTATAATTATAGCATATACGATATCAAACCCTAGACACATTGCCATGATACTTGAATTAATTTGTAATCCAAAACAAAGGTCAGCTACCAAAATTCCCCCAAAGATTAACACATACATTATTGTGTTTATTGTTTTGAACTTTTCAAACCACTAATGTGAATCTTATGCAGTTGTATCACAAACCACAATGAAATATTACCTCATACCTGTTGGATGGCTATCATCAAAAATAATGCAAATAATAAATGTTAGCAAGGATATAGAGAAAAGGGAACCCTCCTACACTATTGGTAGGAATGTAAATTAGAACAGCTGAATTACCCCATGACCCAGTGATTCCATTCCTGAGTGTAATCCCCCCAAGCCCCACTAATTTAAAAAGATACATGTACCATAGCGTTCATAGTAGCATTATTTATATTTGCCAAAATATGGAAACAATCTAAGCATTCATGAACAGAAAAAATGGATCAGGAACACATGGAACATATATATATATATATATATATATACACACAGACACATATGTACACAATGGAATACTACACGGCCATAAAAAGTAATCACATTTTGCCATTTGTAGCAACATGGATGGACTTGGAGGGTATTATGCTAAGTGAAATAAGTCAGGCAAAGAAAGACAAATACTATATGATATTGCTTATTTGTGGAGTCTAAAAAATACAGCAAATTAATGAATGTAACAGAAAATAAGCAGATTCACAGATAGAGAGAACAAGCTAGTGGTTACTAGTGGGGAGAGGAAAGAGGAGAGTGGCAACGTGGTGGTAGGAGATTAAGAGGTACAAACAATTGTGTATAAAATAAGCTACAAGTATATGTTGTACAACACATAGAATATAACCAATATTTCATAATAACCATAAGTGGAGTATAACCATTAAAATTGTGAATCACTGTATTTTGTATACTTACAATTTATGTAATTTGAACCTAACTATACTTCAAAAAAAATAAGAGAGAGAAAACAAATAGCCTAACTTTGGGTTTTCAACAACAACAACAACAACAACAACAACAACAACTGAAGGAAAGAAGACACACGACTTGCTTAAGTTTAACTGACTTTTATGTGACAAAATCGGGGTAATGACAATAGATTTTTTATTTTTTATTTATTATTTATTCTTTTATTTTATGCTTTTTAGAGCCCCACCTGCAGCATATGGAGGTTCCCAGGTTAGGGGGTCCAATTCGGAGCTACATCTGTTGGTCTACACCGCAGCCACAGCAATGCCAGATCCGAACCACATCTACAACCTACACCACAGCTCACAGCAATGCTGGATCCTTAACCTGCTGAGTAAGGCCAGGGATCGAACCCACAACCTCATGGTTCCTAGAGGGATTCGTTTCCCCTGGGCCACGACAAGAACTCCACAATAGATTTTTGTAGTCTGAGGCCCTTTGTCATGGCCAGCAATGCCCAGGGTAAGCTAGAAGGTCCGAACTCCTAGCATTGCCAACCCTAAACCTAAAACCAAGAATCGGCAAATTGGCAATCACCCAGCGCACATGAATCTGAGTCACAGACAACTTTACTGAAGAACTGACACTGAATCCAGCCTTTTCTCAGCTAAGAATGGAGGCTAAATGCCGTGAAGGACCAGCTTCTTCTTTATCCCAGTAAAATTTTCCTTCCCTTCCAGACAGCTCTTGTCTCCCAGTTTTTGTCCACTTCCTCTCATGCCTATTCCTGTGCAGCATATTCTCTGAACACATGCTCAGTTATCTCGTCTGCGTATGTCTCAGCAGTGCAGGATGACTGGCACAAGCATGCTATCAATAATTACAGAAACCAGCATGGCTTCCATCCCAGATACACTCGTTTTCTTTTCCTTTGTTGGTCTCAGCTTTGCATATTATATCTCTATTTTACAAATGTGGGGCTAGAAGGGCACTGGTTATCATATGTCATGACAGCTCTAAGTGATTTCAAGCATAATAAACTTTCAAATTTAAGTCCATCATATTCCAATAACAATTCAACCACGAAGATAATAAAAGTTATGGCAAAAATAATGGTATAGAGACTTAGTATATTGCACCACCAGATTTCCCATTGTTAATTTTTACCATGGGATTTTATTATCTTCTGTTTATAATAATATAATATGAATGTACATTTAAAATATTTTTTTCTGAAATATGACAGAGTATAATGCGACCTATTCATCAATGTTCCTGAGAGTATTTCCCAAAGACAAGATAGAGGAAGTTCCCTTGTGGTGCAGTGGATTAAGGATCCAGTGGTGTCACTGCATCGACTGGGTCACTGCTGTGGCATAGGTTTGATTCCTGGCCTAGGAATATCCACATGCCATGGGTGTGGCAATAAATAAATAAATAAAAGATCTAATCAAGGATCACATTGATTAACTTTATGTATCTGTCTCTTAGTGTGCTTTAGTGGAAACTCTTTCTCACTCCTCTCATCTCCCCCCTCTTCCACCCCTACCCCACTCCTGCCCTAGTGGCCTCTGGGACTCTTCCAAGTCATTGGAATTCTGAATATCGCCTTTCGAGTAGACATTGGATTTATGGTAGCTGTAAGACATTTGTTGAACCAGAATTCTTATTTGCATTAACTTTATTTTATTTTACTTTGTTTTATTTAGTTTATTTTTTGCTTTTTAGGGCCACACCTGTGGCATATGGAAGTTTCTAGGCTAGGGGTCGAATTGGAGCTGTAGCTGCCGGCCTATACCACAGCCACAGCAACCTGGGATCTGAGCTGCGTGTGTGATCTACACCATAGCTCATGGTGCAATGCCGGATGCTTAACCCACTGAGCAAGGCCAGGGATCGAACCTGTGTCCTCATGGATACCAGTTGGGTTCATTACCACTGTGCCACCATGGGGACTCCTGATTTGCATGTATTTTGTTTTAATCCTATCCCTTAGAGCAGGATGCACTTGTTGCATAGTAGTTATACTCTGCAGATCTGAGAACACCTCTAATGTGAGGGAAATCATAGGTAAGGTTTTGTTTGTTTGTTCCTGGCTGCACCCACGGCATGTGGAAATTCCAGGGCCTGGAATCGAACCTGTGCCATAGCAGCAACCCAAGCCGCTGCAGTGATAATGCAGAATCCTTAACCTGCTGTGTCACAAAATAACTAGTGAAGCCTTTTTGACTTCTCCCTTAAAGACAGTCCTAAATACATGTCTACATTTTTAGGATCTTTTAGAACAAAAGTGAAAATATTTTGCTGTCTTCCTTTCATTCTTCAGGAAAGATTTGCTTGGTTGGGAAAAGAAGAAAAGCTTTTGACCAACTTCTTTGAGAAAGCACTCTTGAGATTGCTCATGCTTTGCATCCAGGATAGAGTACACGCTAAACTTCACATGTAATATGTACTTCCTTCAACAGAGCTTCTTAATGGTTCCTGACAGTATTCTTCATGCTGGAATATACTGAACGTACATGCTGTGGAAACGTGAAGTAGTTTAGTAAAAAGGACATGTTTCTGTGACTTTCCCCCTACCACTACACTCAACATTCTTTATGCTTAAATGTTTGTGTGTATTTCCTTTAGGAAGCCCCAATATTTCAGAGTCTGGAAAGCCCAGTTCTGAAATGCGTTGTCTTTACAGACGTAAAAGATAAAGAAGTAATCTGAAGAGCTCTCAACAGTCTCATAGCTAAGCTTTTGACACAAATCTTCCTGGATTTTGCCCTCCAAACTGAAAATGATCACATTCCTCTGTGTTTAAGACTAAGTAAGACAAAGGGTGTCTTTATTATTTCTTTTTGATTAAAGTGCAGTTGATTTACAATGTTGTGCCAATTTCTGCTTATAGCAAAGTGATCAAGGATATCTTTACTCAAAATGATCAGAGACATTATCTAACATCACAGAATTTTTTACTTTCATTGGCCTGTGTGCGTGTGAAATTAAAAAAAAATTTTTTTGGGCATTCAGGCCAAAACTCAGGCCAAAATTTTAAATTATTTAAACAGCTAAATTTTAAAGTTATTTAGAATATTTTCCAAATGAGATAAACCAAAGTCTGTTTGTCTCAAGAACTGGATCAAGCCTCCTATGATCTGCTTTTTTTAAAAATCAAACATTAGATATGATTTCAAACTGTTTCTTGTTCAGGATAACATGCAACTTTTCATCCAGTGGTTTGCTTAGATTTTGATCATACCCGAACCCATGCCAGAGAAGTCTAAATGGTTCTTGTTTTTCTTAGCTGCTAGGTTCTTCGCTACACAACCATTATGTTGATTTCTCATCCTATTAATTTAACAGCAAGTAACCATAAACTCTTTAATTTGCTCTAAAAGTGTAACTAATTTTGTGACAACAGTTTGATAGATATGAACCCTAGAGCTCAGTTCAGTACTTTGAATTTGTCATGATACAGATTGTGAGCATCAAAGAGATACTCAATTGCTTAAAGTAAGCAAGTTGCTTTCCCTTCTAGAAATACAAATTGCTTCTTCTTGTAAAAGATTCTTGAAGGATTTCAAAAGGCATTCCTGGCTATTTCCATTATGCACAAAATGTTTCCAAGTTGTGGTTCATGATTCTCTCAGAAGGTTCATGCTTATGATATTTAAAAGGGATGTTAAGAAACTTAGGCACACATTTTATCCATTTTAATATTCAACAATAGATCCTTTAGGTAAAAATACAAACCCTGTACACTTGTTAGTTAAACAAGAGTCACAGTGTGCTTCTAAAAAAGCAATAGGATCTACGTAAGTTGAAATTGGTTGTCTTCTGAGACTCACGGTTGGTCTGAGGTGTAGAGTGCCTCACTCGGAATGCACACTGGCACCGTGCTGCCCACTTGCATGTGACCAGTCTTGCCGAGAGTGATGAAATTGTTCTTAGGTGGCACTGTCATAGGAAATCCATTGGTGAATGGTTACCATGCTGTCTTATGATTATTAACTTTAACTAACTAGTTTGTATTGTAATATATAGTACTTTTTAAATACTGTTTGACATAGTTACTATTTCAATATGTATTAACCAGTGTAGACTATTTGTAGTGTATTTCCACGGATTGCCCTAAGTAGTGCATACTAGCCAAGTATCACCCTTGTCTAACACCATTAGAAAGAGCATTATAAATATGACATATTTTGCAAGAAGAATAACATGATCTGAGGAAAAATGAGATGAGAATGATTTGTCAGAGAAACTCCTATATACCTACTCACTTGTCAAAGAATGTCATTCGATGTCTGTGAACTATCACTTGGAAGTGAAAACGCTCCTCACCAGGTTGCCCCATGCACCCTTTACATCCTTATTCCTCAGAGTGTAGATGAAAGGGTTGAGTGTAGGAGTCACCACTCCATAGAAGAGAGCCATGAACTTGGGCTGGTCCCTAGAGATGGAGGAAGGGGGCTGAAGGTACATGCTAATGCCTGGACCATAAAAGAAGAAAACTACAATGAGATGGGAGGAACATGTGCCAAAGGCTTTTTTTCTTCCCTCCGAAGATTTAATCTTAAATACAGCATGTCCGATAGAAGCATAGGAAGCGAGAATGAAGCATAGTGGCACAGCTAACATGAAAATGCAAACCACAGAGAGTGTGAGCTCATTAGCGCCCTTCTCACCACAGGCGGCCTTTATCAGAACAGGAATCTCACATACCAAGTGATCCAGTGTGTTGTGACCACATAGTGGTAAGTGTAATGTGACAGTGGCCTCTGAGACAGTGTAGGTCATTCCACCCAGCCACACAGTGGCCACCAGTAGGATACAGGTGCGCCGATTCATGACGAGGGTGTAGTGCAGAGGCTTGCAGATGGCCACGTAGCGATCGAAAGACATAATAGCCAAAAGCAGACTTTCTGTGCCTCCCATCATGTGGAAGAAATAAAGCTGAATGGCACAGCCCAGATAGCTGATTGTCTTCTTCGATCGTCCCAGGTTAAATAGCATCTGAGGGACAATGCTTGTGGTGTAGCACATGTCCAGAAAGGAGAGGTTGGTGAGGAAGAAATACATGGGGCTGTGCAGACGGGAGTCTAAGGTGGACACCAGAATGATGGCTATGTTTCCCACCATGGCCATGGGGTATGTTAGAAGCAGATAATGAACAGAGGAAGCTCCAGCCAGGGACGATCCGCAAAGCCTAGTAGAATAAACTCTTCTGGATGGCTTTTGTTAATTCGTTCCATTATCTGCAGTTTGCTTCCCCTGTATCGGAGCAGTGGCAGGAAAGGTAGAAAGATTTTGAGAAATGACAAACACAATTGTATATAGTGGGAGTATATGCACACAATTAAGCATCCATTCATAGAAGATTGGGTCCAGTCACTTGGGTGGGTGGGGGAGGATAATTAAAAGATGTGACACCAGGGGGCTTAATTTCTCCTCATGACCCTACAGCATAAAGACAGCTACCTTAAGCAAGTAACCGAACCTTTCTGAAATGGAATCTACTACTCTGTGTGATAAAGATGACAATGAGCATGTCCTTGTGTTCTGGTAAGGATTGAATGCCAAGCAGAAGTGACTGTGTTTCAGATGCTCCAAAGTAATGCTTTTTCATCCCTTGGTTTGCAGAAATACCAGCTAAGATTATTGGTTCCTACCTTCAGGTGCCCGATGAAGTAGATGTGGCTGGGTCTTAGGAATCAGATAGGTCTTTTTCAGAGTCCCTGCTGCAAAGCCTTACTGAAATGTTAAGAAGAGCGAAAGGGTGGAGTTAGCTCTAGCACAAGGAGGAGGTGGAGAGAAGCTAGCCCTAGCCCTTAGTTATCATCTAGATAGGCTTGTCCAGATGCAGGTTGAATTATTATATCATCCCCATGGGGACTAAGAAGGCTTTTACAATTTAAATCCCTGGGGCTTATCTTGTTTTTAGGTAAGGCCTTGGCCTGTTATCAACAGCTTACTTACTTATATGTAGCTACAAATATGACATTTATGTCCAGGGAACTGGAACAGGAGGAAAGTATTTCCACTGAGGACCAGAGAGTCATTGGTTTAGAGGCAACTGATTACATTTGTAGGCTGGCAAAGCACAGTTTTCACATACTCTGTTTCTCTGAGTCCTCAAGGCCATCGTGTGAGGTGTCACATCGAACTCCCCTGGGCTAAGATATTATTTTGATTCCAAAATAACCCTAGGTCTGTTGTGCACAGTGAGATAATATCATAACAATTCCAACTAATCCTTAATGAGCCTTGTGTGCCAAACACTACAGTAAACCTTTTGGACCCATGAATCATTTTAGTACCTATTCCCAAACCTTATGACAAAGGAAATGTTAGTATCTGAATTTAAGATACTGTTAATCATTCATCCCAGTTGTCTGCTAATGACTAGGGAGGTTTTAAAGATCAAAAAGCCATGAATCCCTTAAATGAGGTATTGAGATGGTGAGACTATAAATCCAGTGTTCAAGGTTCCGTATATGTATAGCTAAGCTCTAAAATTCTATGCTCGAACGCTGATCTTTTCCATGTCATTCTCCTGGTATTTCATTACTTTCAATTCTCTGATATCATGACATTTTGTCCAATTTTTCATCTACTTCCAATAATATTCCATCAGGACATCAGGGCCTCTTTATCTCTGAATTTTTTTTCCTTTTGTCCTTGCCCCAGGCATGCAGACATTCAGAGATCAAACCTAAGCCACAGGAGTGACAATGCAGGATTCTTAGCAGATAGGCCTCCAGGGAACTCCTGTCTGGGAATGCTTCAAGTCCTTTGTCTCTCCATCTCCACTAACATTTTCATTCTAGTGTATCCTATCCTTTTTTTTTTTTTTTTGGCAGACCCATGGCATGTGGAACTTCCCAGGCCAGGAATTCAACCCATACTGCAGTTTTGGCCTTTGCCACATCTGCAGCAATGTGGGATCCTGAAGCTGCTGTGCCACAAGGGAACTTCTCTAGTGTATCTTTTTGTACATCATTTCTCATCACACAGCATTTTATTTATATTGACAGGGACTTTTAAGTTATGTGTAGGAAAATGTTATAGAAGAAAGGAGAGGTTTTTATCTGACTTCAAAATGTCTGGATAAAACAGGTGGATGGGTCAACACATCAGATTTCTACTGCATATTTTAAAAGTTCACATGATTGGATGAAGGCTACACATTTCATTCAGGTATTTAATACCTGTCAGGAATAGTGTTTATTCAAATTTACATGCTTTTAAGATGGATTTAAGTGATAGACTGGGAGACTCTGATTACAAAGAAAAATCCATTGCTTTCTATAGGCACCAAACTAGTTATTTCCATAGTTTAGAGAGGACTTCCAGAAATGAAATGCTGTCTGGTTTCCCTATGTATATTTGGTACTCTGATGTACACACATTCCAACCTTCCCTAAGAAAGGGTAGTTTTTAAAACAAGTATGTTTTTACTTACCTTATGTTGATAACTATAGTTTAATCAAATGGAATTATGAAGGAACACATTTGAATTTTTCCAACTGGCCTAGGAGAGAGAAATCTGTAGTACACAGACGAATATTTAAGAATGATATTCAGAAGTGTGTATTCCATTCGACACAATGCTGCCCCAAAGAAGAAAGCCCATATTAGGAAGACGACAGTAGGTAATATCAAGAGTGCTTTGCATGTGTGCAGTTTATTATATCCCAGAGACTCTTGGGCATTATTTTCAGACAGCCCGTTAATGCTTATCCCAGATGAGTTAGCAGACAAATTCCTTTGGGACAGAGTTCTCCATGGAAATGCTTCTGGTGTACAATTAGTTATCTACTGAATTGAGGTTGTTAGATATGTTTTAGAATAAACTCATTTGATTTCTCGAAACACTGGAAACTAATTTTACTTGATTATTTTATTCACTTATTATCTTTGTAATGTTTCTTTTATTGGCAATGATTTTTTAAATTGAAGCATCATTGACATCCAACAATACATTATTTTTCAGGTGTACAGTGTAATGCTTTGACCTTCATATACATTGCTAAATGATCACAGTAAATTAACCATCAGTCGCTATACAAAGTTACAATTTTTTCTTTGTGCAGAGATCTTTAAGACTTATTTTCTTAGTGGTTTTTCAAATTTGCAATAGTGACTGTAACACATCAAACCTGTACCACAGAAGTGACCTGAACCACTACAGCGACAATGCCAGATCCTTAACCTGCCACCTCACAAGGGAACTCCAGGGTTCTCTGTTTTGTTACATGGATCTATGTATCTGTTTTTGCTTGTTTGTTTTTAGGGCCACACCTATGGCATATGGAAGTTCCCAGGCTAGGGTTGAATGGGAGCTGCAACTGCTGGCTTATGCCACAGCCATAGCACTGCTGGATCTGAGCTGTGTCTGCGACCTATACCATAGCTCACGGCCATGCCCCTGAGTGAGGCCAGGGATTGAACCCACATCCTCATGGATACTAAGTCAGACTTGTTACTGCTGATCCACAATGGGAACTCCTATATGTCTGTTTTTATGCCAGTATCATAGTGTTTTGTTTATGACTGCTTTGTAGTCAGGATTGAAATCAGGGAGCGTGATGCCTCTGGCTTTGCTCTTAAGATTCATTTGGCTATTCAGGATATTTTGTGTTTCATACAAAGATTTAAAATTACACAAAGATTTAAAATTACTCATTCTAGTTCTGTGAAAAATGCCACTGGAATTTGATAGGGATTTCATTGAACCTGTATATTGCTTTGGGTAATATGGATATTTAATTCTTGCAGCTCATGAGAGTGGAATATATTTCCATTTATTTGTGTGTTCTTTAGTTTCTTTTGTCAGTGTCTTATAGTTTTCAGTGAACCGGTCTTTCTTCATTTCTACGTATTTTATTCTTTTTGAGGTGATTGTATATGGGATTCTTTATGTCTGTTTCTGATGATTGTTGGACAATAATTTTAAATAGGGTTCATTTAGACCAAAGCTAGTTTGAGTAAAAGGATGTGGAGACATTCATGTGAATTTCTTGCATATCTTATTTTGTTCAACTTGTAGAATAAGTCCAATAAGACATAATATATCTGGCCATACCTAATAAATAAAGGGACACAAAAATAAGTTGAAGAGAGAAGAAAAAACCGGAAGTGGTCTTTCTGGGAGGAGGAATAAAATGACATTAAAAATCCTTTAAAATATTTAATGATTTTCAGAGTTCCCGTCCTGGCTCAGCAGAAATGAATCTGCCTAGCATCCATGAGGATGGAGGTTCAATCCCTGGCCTCGCTCAGTGGGTTAAGAATCTGGCATTGCCGTGAGTTGTGGCATAGGCCATCAGCTACAGCTCTGATTCGACCCCTAGCCTGGGAATCTCCATATGCCGTGGGTGCGGCCCTAAAATAAAAAGACAAAAATAAATATTTTAAAATTTTAATGATTTTATAATATGAAGAATTAATATGAAAATTTCTCTCTCTTTCTCACACACATACCCATAACATCCCACATAATAATAGTCCGATTTGTATGCAAACATTAAGATTTAAAAGTTATACACACAATCCATGAGTGCATTATTCGAAAAGCAAATTCAAATGTACTGAATAACAGGTACAAATAGATATGTCTCCCTTTGAACATCCTCTTTCCATGTCCCATAATCTCACTGTCCTTTCCGTAAAGGAAACCACTAGTATCACATGAGTGTGTATTGTTCCACTTTACAAGTGTGATGGCTATTTTTCACTGTCTTTCCTCCCTCGCCCAGATCCACTCTTTATCCCACTATGTATGTTGAACTCTATGCTCTACTCAAAAGTCTGAATCAAAGGAGTCCTTGATATATGGCTTCTGTCTGGATTCAGCCAATGGGGGTCACCAGTTGAGGACTAGAGAAAGAGAGAACAGCTAGTTTGGTTTATTTTCCCTTGGCTCCCTCTCAGCTGGGACACATGAGGTGGCCTGTATTGCTCAAGCAAAAGTCATAGCTCCTGGAGATAGCTGTGTATTACGGTTTCTTTTTTTCTGGTTTCCAGTACCACTTCCCCACTTTGTTGCTTCAGGCCTTGGGTGTGTGACAGACGTCCACTGTGGCTAGTTCCAGGGTAGTGCATGTCACAGTAAACATATAGACGCCCCTTGTTGGTGTTCCAAATCCTTCTCACACCTTTGATCAATATTTCCTTTTTTCAGCTTCCCTCATTTTCCCAGGTGGGTGTGCCATCTATTATAGCTGATATAGCTCTCCATTTTCAAACAGACCAGCATCATTCCATGCTTCAGAACTTTTGAATCGCCATTTCTTCTACCTAAAATGCTCTTCTCTTGACTTCATCATGGCTAGCTCCTTCCTGTCTTTCAGTTTTGAGCTTAAACACCCCTTCTAACAAGGGATACCCAATGTGAATTTACTTCTTAGTCTCTCTATAGCATAATCTTTTAAGTTTCATCGAGAGATTATTTTCCAAGTTATTTTACATTCCAATTCTCTCTCTGAAAGATGTAAATTTTATGACAATAGTAACTAAAAAATTACAATGGAATCATCTCATACATATTATTATGTCACTTGATTTTTACACACAGACTTTTTCATGGCGGAGAAATTGACAAACCGATACTTAAAACATTTTTCTTTTCTTTCTTTCTTTTTTTTTTTTTTTTTTTTTTGTGTGTGTTTTCTAGGGCCGCACCCGAGGCACATGGAGGTTCCCAGACTAGGGGTCTAATTGGAGCTATTGCTGCTGGCCTACACCACAGCCTCGGCAACACCGGATCTCTAACCCACTGAGCAAGGCCAGGAATCGAACCTGCAATCTCATGGTTCCTAGTCAGATTCGTTAACCACTGAGCCATGATGGGAACTCCCATTTTTCTTTTTTCTACAACATGCTATCTGATATACTTTTGCTGCATTTTCTATGTTTTGGCGTGTTGTTTCTGTTTTGATTATTCTCAAAGTATTTGGTTATTTCCCTTGTAATTTCCTTTGATTTATTATTTAGAAGTACATTGTTTAATTTCTACATGCCCATATGTTTGTCAATATTTTTGTTACTGATTCTAAGTTCATTCAGTCGTGTTTAGAGGATATACTTTCAGTCATTTTAATTTTTTTTAAGGGCTGCATCTGTGGCATATGGAGGTTCCCAGGCTAGGGATTGAATCGGAGCTGCAGCTGTCAGCCTACCTACAGCCACAGCAACCTGGAATCCAAGCTGCATCTGTGACCTACACCACAGCTCACAGCAATGCCAGATCCTTAACCCGGTGAGTGGGGCCAAGGATGGAACCCACATCCTCATGGATACTAGTCGCATTTGTCACCCCTGAGCCACTACGGGAACTCCCCTTTCAGTCATTGTAAATTTATTGTGAGTTGTTTCATGGCCTAATGATCTATTCTGTAGAATGTTCCATATGCAATGAGAAATATATCTATTCTGCTTTTTTTGGACGAAGTGCTCTGTAGATGTTTGTTAGTTTTATTTTGTTTACCTCGTTTGGCTCTCTCTTTCCTTGCTGATATTCTGTCTAATTTTTCCATCCATTATTTTAAGTGGGGTACTGAAGTGCAGCAGTTATTGTGGAATTAACCATTTGTCCAATTAGTTCTGTTACTTTTTATGTTATGTACTTGGCAATCTTTTGTTAGATGCATCCGTGTTTGTTAGATCTTCTTGATGGATAGACTAAATTTATCATCATAATTTTTTTGACCATAGTAACAATTCTTGTCTTTATGTCTATATTCTCTGATATCCACATAGCTGTTAGTGCTATCTTTTTTTTGCTTTTTTTAAAATTATTTTTTGAAGTATAGGTGTTGTAGAATATTAGAAGGAGTTTCAAGTGTACAGCATAGTGATTCACTACTTTTACAGGTTATACTCTATTAAAATTGTTGCAAGATAATGGCTGTAATTCCATGTGTTAGGCAATAGAACCTGGTTTCTTATCTATTTTGTACATAGTAGTTTGTATCCATTAATCTCATCCCCCTCTCTTGCCCCTCCCCTCTTCCCTCTTTTCATTGGGAGCCACTAGTTTGTTGTCTATGTTTGTGAATCTGTTTCTGTCTTGTTACACGCATTGATTTGTTTAATTTTTTAGATTCCACATACAAGTGATGAGAAGAAGTGTTTGTAAATGTGTCACATCAATGTGTCTTCTTTATCCCCTCATCCATTCAAGTGTTCATGGATACTAAGTTTGCTGTCATTTCTGGGCTATTGTAAATGATGCTGCTCTGAACATTAGGGTGCCTGTATCTTTTCAAATTCGTGTCTTTGTTTTCTTTAGGTATCTACCCCGAAATGGAATTGCTGGATCATGTGGTAGTTCTGTTTTTAATTTTTTGAGACATCTCCATAATGTTTTCCACAGTGGACTGTACCAATTTATAGTCCTACCCAGAATGGGAAAGGGGTCCCTTTTCTCTGTTTCCTCACCAATATTTATTATTTGTGTGGTTTTTGATGACTGACATTCTGATAGGTGTGAGGTGACATCTCATTGTAGTTTTGATTTACATTAATCTAATAATGAGTGATGTTGAGCATTTTTTCATATGCCTATTAGCCATCTATTATGTCTTCTTTGGAAAAACGTCACTTCAGATCTTCCACCCATTTTTTGACTGAGTTGTTCATTTTCTGATATTTGTTGTATGAGCTTGTTAGGTATTTTGAGTGTTAGCCCCTTATCATATAGGCTTGAGTATTTTCTCCTATTCAGTAGGTTGTCCTTTTTTTGCAGCTCATTTTCTTTGCATGTGAAAGCTTTTAAAGTTAATTAGTCCTGTTTGCTTGTTTTTGCTTTTATTTCTTTTGCCTGAGCATCCAAAAAAATATTGCTATGATTTATGTCATTAGAGCATTCTGCCTATGTTCTCTTCTAGGAGTTTTATGGTTCCAGGTTATGTTTTTTGAGGTTTCAGGTCTTACGTTAAGGTGTTTAGTCTATTTGGAATTTATATTTGAATATGATGTGGGGAAGTATTTTAATCTTATTCTCTTACATGTAATTGTCTAGTTTTTGATCTTTTTAAGTGTATAAAACATCAAAATTAGTAAACTAAACACAAAAGTTCATGCTACAAAATTGTTTTTAACTGGTTTTAATTTTTAAAAATCATTCTTTTTTCCTTGGAGTTCCCGTCGTGGCGCAGTGGTTAACAAATCCGACTAGGAACCATGAGGTTGTGGGTTTGGTCCCTGCCCTTGGTCAGTGGGTTAACGATCCGGCGTTGCTGTGAGCTGTGGTGTAGGTTGCAGATGCGGCTCAGATCCCACGTTGCTGTGGCTCTGGCATAGGCCGGCGTAGGCTAGTGGCTACAGCTCCGATTCGACCCCTAGCCTGGGAACCTCCATATGCCGAGGGAGCAGCCCAAGAAATAGCAAAAAGACAAAAGAAAAAAATTTTTTTTCTCGATTAAGCAACATATTTATAAATAATAATCTCTGATGCCTGCAGATAATTCCTGCCTATTTCTGTAGCATAATTGTTAATTGGCTATTTTTTGCATTTTCAGAATATTTCTATTCTTAACTGAACACAGATATAAATAAAAAACACAGTGTGTTTTGTTTTGGTCTTCAGTGAATCAGATAGCTTTTGGTAAAATGGGCATATCTGGCAAAACAGACATCTCGGTCATTAGTAACCATCACTATCATTCCGTGACTGGAGAATTACCACATCTTCTTTTTCTTTTCCAGCTTTTAAGATGAAATTGACAAATAAAATTGTGAAGACTTAAGGTGTATAATGTGATGATGTATATATCAAACATATATCCCTCGATGTATGTGTCCATTGTGAGATGAGCACCACGATCAAGTTAAGCAACGTGTTCATTGCTCACATGGTTATCTTCTGTGTATGTGTGTGGTCAGAAGAGTTAAGATCCGTTCTGTTAGCAAACTTCAAGTACATAATTCAGTGTTATTAACTACCGTCACCATGCTGTGTGTTAGATCCCCAGAACTCATTCATCCTATGCTGTAGGTTGTCACGGTAGCTGTCACAGTTCTCCATTCCTTGTCCTATACCCACTGCTATGTGGGTAGCTGAGAATCTCTCATAGATCACAGCACCTCCCTGAGAACGAAATGTTCAAAGCCAAGGTAATGTTCCTATAGATGCCTCAAGCGACTAGACTGTCCATTATCTAAATGGACGATGTCCATTTATCTTAAGAGCAAGTTTTCGGATGATTTCCAAATGTATTTGGTCAAGATTCATCTGAACATATGTAAATCTTTTTTTTAATTAGTCAAATGAATTTATCTCATCTCTAGTTGTCTAATGATCATAACTGAACATATGTAAATCTTATACATAAAAATAAATTTAAAATTATATTATTTAGTGTTAGTTCAGTTTTCTTCTTCCATCCTAGAATTTAAATAGGTGTTCTCCTTCTTTTGAAAAACATTTTCACCATGAAGACTCTGGTGAACATTTCCTGTAATTTTCTTTTAATATTCTGCAACAGATATTTCTGATTTTTTTTTTTTTGGTGCCAAAACCTGGGATGAACCAGGGAGCTTTTGGATTACTTTTAAATTTTAATAATTTTCTTCTTTTGGATGTTACATATTTTTACAGTACACACAACTCAAAAAGGAACTATTTAACTCTCTGTCATGTACCAATAATTAAGGTTGAAGAATTTTGAAACATTTTTATGGAAGGAAGTAACACACATCACAGAGCTATTAGGGCATAAAGGGCCATGTGGGACACACATATGTGGAAGCACTACCCCAGAAGTTATATGGATCTCTCAGGGGCTAGAAAATGCCTAAGAGTTTAGAGTGGGAACTTGTTAGGCTTCTGAGATATAATCTGGCAATTTGTCCTTTTAGCCTATACTTTAGCCTAAATGGGAACATTTTGGGAAACCTGTCTAGTGTTGGACTCATCCATTAAAATTCTTTGGTAGCCAACTTCCTTCCAGAATTTGGTAATGAGAACATTAACTGTGAGTACAGAGGTATCTCTCAAATAACAATCACTGTTGTTCAAGAAGGTTCTTACAAAACGGATTGACAAGTACAGTTGTCCCTCCCTCCGTCCTTTTCTCTTTCTCTTTCTTTTCTTCCTTCCTTCCTTCCTTCCTCTCTCTCTCTCTCTCTCTCTTTCTTTCTTTCTTTCTTTCTTTCTTTCTTTCTTTCTTTTCTTTCTTTCTTTCTTTCTTTCTTTCTTTCTCTCTCTCTTTCCTTCCTTCCGTCCTTCCTTCCATCCTTCCTTCCTTCCTACCTTCCTTCCTCTCTATCTTTCTCTCTTTCTTTTTTAGATATTTTTAAATGATAGTTGATTTATATTTTCTGTCAATTTCTGCTGTACAGCACGGTGATCCAGTCATACATATATGTACATTCTTTTTCTCACATTATCCCCCACCATGTTCTATAACAAGTGACTAGATCTTCCTTCCCTCCTTCCTGCTTTCCTTTTACTTCACCTTTCTTTCTTTCCTCTTATGATGGTTTTGCATCTTTTTCAAAGAGCAATTTTTGTGGTCCTCTGGTATCTACCTATGAGCCAATACTTTTTTCTTGCCTAGAGTTCTCCTAAGAGCTGCCTTGACTTCCTTGTTCCGTAAACTGTAGATGATGGGGTTGAGCATGGATGTCACCACGGTATAGGAGAGGGCTAGGAGTTTATCTATTCCTGGTGAATGGCTAGCCTTGGGTCTCAAGTAGGTGACAGATGCTGAGCCATAGAAGAGTGTTACTACAAGTAAGTGGGAAGAACAGGTGGAAAGAGCTTTTTGGCGGCCCTCAGGTGAGGGCATGCTGAGCACGGCAGCTAGAATTCTGCCATAAGAAGCAATGATGAGTAAAAATGGGCTGGAAATGCAAAGGGTGGCTGCAACAAAGACTGTAGCCTCATTATGGGAGGTATCCCCACAGGCAAGTGCCAGGATAGGGGGGAGGTCACAGAAGAAGTGGTCTATTTCACAGGGGCCACAGAAGTTCAGGGAGAAAATATAGTTGGTCTGGCCCAAGGCTACCATGCATCCCACTCCCCAAGAAACCATTGCCAAATGGACACACACTCCACGACTCATTCGTGTCGCATAGTGAAGTGGGGAGCATATGGCCATATAGCGGTCAAAAGCCATGGCCGCCAAAAGACAGCACTCACTGACAGCAAATAATGTGAAGAAAAACATCTGTGTAGCACACCCCTCCCGAGAGATTCCTCGGGCCTCGCTCACAAGGCTCTGCAGCATCTTGGGTACGACAGAGCACGTGTAGCCAATCTCCAAGAGAGACAAGTTGGCCAGGAAGAAGTACATGGGGGTGTGGAGGACCGGGTTGGTCCAGATGGCAGTGGCTATGAGAGCATTGCCCGTCAGTGATGCTAAGAACATGAGCAGGATGAGGGTAAACAAAAGGAAACAGTGACCTCAGAGAATCTGGCAAAGGCAAAGCATTTGACAGACATGCTGTTGTCCTGCCACAAGGAACAGTTGAAGGTCATGCCTAGAAAAAAGAAGGCAAGGTCATCATCAAGAGTCTTTCACATAGAAATCTGAATCTTTCTCTTACTCTTAACAAGCTCTCGTGAGTCAGAGAGATAGATTTCTTTTCTGCAATTCTAAAATTCAAAGTTTGGAAGTTACCCTCATCTTGAAACCAAATCCTATTCCATGTTCACTCTCCTGGTTGATTTGTCATAAATAATCTAGTCAGCAGGCATAAAATGGAAAAGAGTTTAGTAAAATTCTCTCTCTCATCCCTTCATTTTACCAGTTGTCAAATACTACCTGATAAGGTCCTCCCATACCTACCTTGTTCTTTCCTATTCTTTAGCCACTCACATGCTTTCTTTACTCATTTATCAAGAAGTATTTACTGAGCACAGTGTATTTTTAAAGTATTTTTCAGTTGCTGTTGTAGGTCTTGGATTCAACAAAGAAGGAAAAAAGAACAGAAATAAATGGACCGATTCAGAATTCTATTAAATATGAAATAACAAACATACGATTACAGGGACCCTTAGCATCTATGACTGATGAAAAATGTGCTCACACATCAGGTATTCTATTATAATGCATTTACACTTATACTAAAGCATTTAGAAACATTTCCCTTTTGTTGTTATTAATTAACTTAATATAATTTAATATTTCTCTTTTCTATGTGGCACCACAATTCAGTTAATGTTGTGGCACAGAAAATAGAGACAATAGTTTATATATTTCTTTGAACCCCAAATATTTTCTTTCTTTCTTTTGCTTTTCAGGGCCACACCCACGGCATATGGAGGTTCCCATGCTAGGGGTCCAGTTGGAGCTACGGCTGCCAGCAGTGGAAAACGAACCCAGTTAATGCCCATGAGGACACGGATTGATGTCTGGCCTTACTCAGTGGCTCACTTGCTGTGAGCTGTGGTGTAGGTTGCAGATGTGGCTTGGATCCTGCCTTACTGTGGCTGTCACAGAGGTTGACAGCTGCAGCTCTGATTTGACCCCTGGCCTGGGAACTTCCATATGCTGTAGGTGCAGCCTTAAAAAGAAAGAAACAAAAAAGAAAATAAGAAATTAACATGCACTTTATCACCCTTGAAAATTCTTGCCCTGTAGAAATGTCATGTTAATGGACTCATTGGACACTGTTTGCAATATTCCCTATTATTGCCAGTCTATAAAAATAACCTATATTAAGAATCAGCCATCAACCAAATAATGCACCATGATACTAATCTAAAGATATAGGAGTTTTATGCAAATGATGAACTGTGTTTGTAGATTCCTACTCAATGTGATGAAAGATCAAGTGGCTGTTGAACATTGACAAGATTCTGCAGGTTCAAATCTTGAGATGGAGTTTCAGTGATAGGTGGATGTATGATAGAGGAGAGAGACAAGATCATTTCAATAGCTCGTGGCTTTCTTCATGTGCCAGCTTACCCAGCCCGAGATCCAAGACATGTACCTTGTCTACAGCTCTGCTTTGGAAATAACCCAGCAGAAGTGATTCATTTGGAGCCAGCTCCACGTAACTAGAACTGTTCCTTAACTGACTTATTAGTCTCTATTGTCATGATGAAATGTTTCTTTAGTTCCTATCAGCCAGAGGAAATCATGTGATACATTACTAGATATTTTACCTGAAACACTTAGTGCAGTGCCTGGAATATAAGAAAACCTCAGTAAATATTAGTCTCCATTATTCTGAAACGGTCATTTCTAAAATGCTTGAATCATAGGTACAGTTTAAATAAGCTGGCTGTTGAATATGGCAGAGATGATTTCCCATTGCTTTCCACCATTTATCCGTAGTTATTTCATCGAGGACCTAATATCTAGCTGAGTGATGCCTTAATATAACCCAGCAGAAACTATTTTATCATTTGATTACAGGATAATCGAGGCATTTCCAATTACCCGAAGATAAGACATGTATCTGTTTCCTGTAAAGTAATTAGTTTAGAACAACTTAACAGTAGTTTTATGACAGGGTTACTGGCAAGTCTTCAGAGAGGGGAGAATCTAACCGATTAAAATAATGTCCAGAAGTGAATAATGCTTCGAATGCTGGCTATTCACTTTCAAGCTTTAATTCACCATCTTCCACGACACTCTTAAGACATCAGTTGTATCACATACCTTCAATCATCATTTTTGGGGGAAGAAAGTAGATGGTATTTGCTTCTGATGAGCCACTTCCTATTTTGTCTGCACAGTCTCCTTATAACCTCCCCAAATTCAGAGGATGTAAAGCTCCCCAATCCTTACTTCTAAACTAAGCACTGAGAAGCTTTTGTTGTAGTCAGAACCACATCTGATGCCAGGAAGACTGTGTCTCCTGAGAGAGCATTATGTCCTTCCTCACAGTGCCCTCAGCTACACACACACACACATACACACACAGATTCACACACACACACACACAGACACACACACACACACAGACACACACAAGCATGTAGGGCTGTGCTGATTACATAATATATTTGAACCTTTCTCATCCTGAAAAAAAGGAATGTGAATATGTTTTACTTCATTTCTTCTCCTTGTTCTGAATCCTTATCATGCTTCCCTCCTCCTGAGAGATATTTTCTTCTAACAAGAGGGTCAGGAATAGTTTGATTCTGTCTCTGAGGAATTGCCATGGACCTGTCTGCCTCTATTTGTTGTTGGTTATGAACATTTAGGTAGCAAAATAAATAAATATAAAAGGTAATGTAAAAACAAAAGTATCTTTCTGGATAGCGCTGGGAACTATACCTAGTCACTCATGATGGAGTATGATGGAGGATAATGTGAGAAAAAGAACGTATATATGCATGTGTGACTGGGTCACTTAGCTGTACAGTAGAAAATTGACAGAACACTGCAAACCTGTTATAATGGAGAAAATAAAAATTACTGTTTTAAAAAAGAGATGCTTGAGAAAATGCTTTGACAAAGATGCCATAGTTTGGCTGCTTCTAGTGTCTATATTCCTGGATAAATACTCCTCTATTTCTACAAGTAATGAAATAGCATTGATTGAACATGCAGTATTTTAGGTGCTTTACATGTCATTGCAGTTTTAGTTTAATCATCACAATTAATCAGCGATACATTAGTTTCTTTGTTAACGATGAAGAAGTTGAGTTTCAGCACAGCACAGGGAACTTTACCCAGTCTCTTGGGATTTGGGAACATGATGGAAGATAGTGTGAGAAAAGTCATGTGTATATGTATATGTATGACTGGTCACCTTGCTGTCCAGCAGAAATGTATACAGCACTGTCAATCAACTACACTTTAATAAAAAATAAAATGAAACAAACGAAAGTAAAAGCAAATCAATGGTAAAATACGAATAACCTATATTATAGATTACTGCTATGACAGACTGTATGCACAATGTGATAGTAATTCAAGTGAAATCTAGCCAAATATTTGACCCCTGTGTACTATTAATATGAAATACTGAGATTTACAATTTAGTTTGAATTTAAAGAAGTAGTCATCAAAATAATTATGAAAATGACATAAGTAAGGTTCACATCACATGATATTGAAGCAGTTAGTATTTTTCTGGGATTCTCTCCCCAGATAATAAGAGATGAGTGACAACGGAAAAAAAATCGATGCAACTTGTCAAGGGTACTTTGGTCTACTGGGTTTTTCTAATTGGTCTCATCTGGAGATAATACTTTTTGTGGTTATCTTGATGTTATACTTGTTGACATTGTAGGCAACCTGTACATCCTTATCTTGTTGTACCTGGACTCATGTCTGTGCACAGCCATGTATTTCTTCTTCTCAAACGTCTCTTTTCTGGGTCTCTGCTATACCACCAGCCCCATCCCTCAGTGGCTGATCAAGCTTTGGGGTCCAGAAAAAAAAACATCCAGGAGATTGACAGAAGCTAAATATTCTCCTACAGATCTAGTGACCACAGTATGAAAAACATTGGAACTTTGTACAGACTTCTCTAGCCTAGGTTGTTGGGCATTTCCCACCTTTTGATAACTGGGTTTTTCTGCTCGTATTGGATCCCTGTTTAAATTCTCTCCCCAGTAGGAAAATTTGAACTCTGAATATAGAACCATGTAATAGTATTAATATTTAAATATTTATTACATACATAATATTTGATATATATTGAACGGAACTGGAATGATACATGCCAAGCTCATAATAGTAGTTACCTCTGGGTTGGTTTTTGGGTCAGAGAATGATGGTTAGAAATGACACTGACTTTCTCTGTGATATATATATATATGTATATATATATATTTTTGTGTGTGTGTGTGTGTGTGTGTGTGCTATTTCTTGGGCCACTCCCACGGCATATGGAGTTTCCCAGGCTGGGGGTCTAATCGGAGCTACAGCTGCCGGCCTACCCCAGAGCCACAGCAACGTGGGATCCGAGCCGCGTCTGCAACCTACACCATGGCTCAAGGTAACGCCAGATCCTTAACCCACTGAACAATGCCAGGGATCAAACCCGCAACCTCATTGTTCCTAATAGGATTCGTTAACCACTGCGCCACGACGGGAACTCCCTCTCCTCGCGGGGAGCCGAGGAGATACAGGGACTCGAAAAAAGGACCTTGCCTGATGGCAGAAAAACCTGAAGGCAGGTTCCTAACCAAGGAAGGGAGCTCACCTGAACGGTACAAGCCGAAGGTGGGCTTCTGGTCAGGATGAAAGCCTGCCTGTACTGTACAAGCCGAGGGCAGGCCTCAGGTTACACAGCTCTCATTTTGATGTTGATGGGGAAGAATTGGGGCTTTCCCGGGAAAACAATTTCCATGTTTGCGCTGGAGAACATGGATTGCTTCTCGGGTGACCTAGTCTTTCCTGTCGTTTTATTTGTTATTCAGTTTTCCTCAGTCTTTCCTGATTATTTACTTATTATTCTTATTTTCCATTCTTATTTTCCTGTGGTGATTTGTGACTTAGCAAAGTTACAACAATAATATAATAAGAATTTCATCCTGAAGGACTTTCCCCTATTTAAATCCAACTTAGGTAAAATATAGTGTTTATCTACTAACTAGTTATACAGTAAACTTTAGAGTGAGGATTTTAATGAGGTTCATAGAAGTTAGACATATATTATCCATGAAACCCAGCTGTGAGTTTTGTCCTTGATTTTAAAAGCTTTTAAGTGATAGCTAGTTAAGTTGGTTTATATTTTCTTCTACTGTCTCCCTGCCATAATGCTTTAAAGATAAGCACCAGTCTAAAAGCAAGATTTGTGAGTGCCAAATTCTTGTGTCTGTGACCTCTTCAAATTGTAAAGACTGGCTGGCCATGGGATGATTTGTACTGAGTCTCCTCCTTTCCACATGATGTATTGTACCTAATTGCCCTTAAATTGTATTCACTGAGTTTAGTTAAGATAAAGATGTTAGAACATGATGTATAGCTGCTATACCATGTAGTAGTTAACCAATGTACTTTTAACACTGTGATGTAATCTGTAGTAAAAAACTGTCCGTATAATCAACCACTTATGCCAATAAAATTTGAGCAGTCCAGTGCCCTGAAAGAAGGGACAAAGAGGCTGTCTCCCTATGTACATTCGCCGATGCTGTCCATCTCCTGTCGGGAAAGTGTACACTCCCTGGCCACCTGAGCAGGCCTCTGGCATTGTATGTGCTAGAAAATGCTGGAAATAAATATGACAGAAGTAATAGTTGATGATTCTGAGTTGTGAGAATATAGGTTTTCTATGTGTGTGTAATATTTTAAGTATCTGATATAAAGAATAACAGAGAATTAAAGCAGAATTGTTTGTGAAAATATCAGTTCAAGTTAAAATTCACCATGATGGTAATAGTAGCTCACATGTATGGAGTAATTATGTACTAAGCACTGTGGAGAATGTTTTATCTTTTCCTTGTTGAATTCGTACAACAATCAGGACCAAGGACACATAAAGACTGTTTTCTGGTACTTCTCTTAAACAGAAAGCAAAATACCCAGTTGCTCTCTTAAAATCACAATTTTTAAAATGATATCACTTATACATGCAATCTAAAATATAGCACAAATGAACGTATCAACAAAAGTGAAACGGACTGAGAGACTTGGCGAACAGACTTGTGGTTGCCAAGGGGGAGGGGGGAGTGGGATGGACTAGGAGTTTGGGGTTAGTAGAAGCAAACTCTTATATTTCTAAGGGGCAAGTGATGAGGTCCTACTGTGTAGCACAGGGACCTACACCCAGTCTCTTGTGGCAGAACATGATGGAAGATAATATGAGAAAAAGAATGTATGTATATGTATGGCTGGGTCACTTTGCTCAATAGCAGAAATTGGTTCAACACTGTAAGTCAACTCCACTTACTAAAAAAATGTAATCTTATTGTAATACAATTTCCAAACCCAGATTTTCTTTCTATCGATGTCATATATTAGCTAGAAACAATATCATAATTTTAAAATGTTTCTTAATTCATGAACTCATCATATACTGTTTTTTTTTGTTACACTAACAAGTCAGTTATTGGATATAGTCGTATTTTATTTTTTCTATATCATGGCAAATCTCTTGGCAAGACCTCAAGGGAAATTATTCATAAGGATGTTTTGGAAATTTTAAATAGTTATGTTAGGTTTTCAGAGTTTTGGTGGTTACCTTCTGAGTTATAGTTTGAATGGTCTTCAAAGATTATTTTCAATATTTTGCAGGGCTAAACGTGGCCTTGACGTTTAGAGATGTTAGGCAGAGACAATTAACTCTAATTAATAGTAAAAATGTACAATTTAGTTTTTAATGTATCCCATTTTTCAAATGTCTCATGCTCCCTATTCCCCCACTTAGACCACCTCTAACAAGTTATTCCTCAAATGTGGCCCTTAGCATGATGAGGAATTGGGGAAGAAATTTCAGGGCAACCTGTTCCCTTTCGTATAAGGACAGCTTCACGAGCATGCTCATCAGTGAAGGTTGGTCTATAGAGTCATTGTTTTCTTCAGGCAACAGTGTATCATGTTGAAGGTATTCCTGAGACACTGTTGTAACTAGGACAGCTCCTTGAAGGGCATTACTTACCACTTTGGGATTTACCCTCCCAATGGCCCCAGTCAAGGAAAGCATGTCCCATTATTCTTTTGTTTCCATAAAACTCCCTTTGCTCTAGGAGAAGGGCTCTATCCCCTGAGACACTAAATGCTCTAATGAGCTCTTCCCTGATAAACCAGATCTTTCAGTAGACTCAGAATTCTCTGTTGTGTCGCCATGATAATCATAGTAATTTTCAGACTCTGCTTTCCTAGTGTGATGCAGTAGACTAGACTCTATGGTGCATCTGTCCAGCCATCCCTTTATGTTGGTGATGTGAAAGAGATGAAAACCAGAGATCAGGTTGGTCCCTACATAAAGAGGCATCAGCTGGGCAAAGAGAGGGACTATGGACAGACACAGAAAGGGCATTTAGTGAAAGGAGTTGTTTGAGTGTTAGGCATGCCCTAGGTAAGGGTATTAAAGGACAAATATAAGAACGAAGACAGCTGACCAGTGATATGGGGATGGGGAGGCGAAACTCATGTCCATCACCATTTCCTCCATCATGTCGTATTTTTAAAAACCGAGGTATTTCATTCCACAGCCCAAAAGAACAGTCTTTGTTGAGGTCTTTATTATCCTCTCCCTTGTAAGAATAAATTTAACTGTCAAGTTGCTTCCTTTCTTTTCTTACACCTGGTAGTTTTATTTTTTTGTCTCTTATCTCCTATCCCCTCTAAATTCTTTAAGAATGCTGAAGAATGGTTCATGCGACAGATCAGTATATCTCACAGCTGTTTTTAATTAATGTTTTAATTAATGTACTAAGTTATTCAGGCAACTTTATGAAGAATAAGAAAATTACATCTGCATCAAAAGAAGTAATGATAGCATTTGGGCTTACCTTTCTCATGAGCTACTCTCTCCCTTTCTAGAGATTATAAAAAAAACTTTGCATTTTCTCATCATCCCTCAAATGGCAGTGACCTCTAAGTGAAATAATCTGCTTCATTTATTTGGCCATCGCTGTTTTTTTAATTTGGCCATGGTGAACTTCTTCAGCATCCACTGGGCTTCAACCACACCTTCTTGGTGTGGTCTGAACTTCAACCTTGGGGAGGAAGCCCCTCTTCCATGTTTGTTCTTTCTTGGATGCTATCGCTTGGTCCAAGGTGTCTTTTAGAGTTCTGTCATAACTTTAAAATTCTTTATTTAAATTTTGGTTTCATTACAAAAATTATTCCTTTTTTTTTCTTGTTGTACTTGCAGCATGTGGAAGTTCCCAGGCCAGGAATCAAACACACACCACAGCAGTGGCCTGAGCTACTGCAGTGACAACACTGCAGCCTTAACCTGCTGCACCATGAGGGAACTCCCCCCAAATTCTTTTTTAGCAATGTACTGTCTGATTGTCTAGTATAGCTTCTGAGCTGTAGAAAATAGTCTAGATTAGTGTATCAACTAGTTAATGAATTTGAGTTTAAGGCTTGAATCAGTCTTACAACCTTGGGGCCAAACTGTTTCTGCCTTTCCTGTTGAAATTCACTATCTACTGCTGCTAACATCTTTTTCAAGAATGGTACTTATAAAACGTGAGCAATTAAGAGACCTCATTTGTGCCGAATATTAGATTCCAGATATAAGTGATATCATATGGTATTTGACTTTCTTTTTCTGACTGACTTCACTCAGGGTGAGCGTCTCTAGTTCCATCCATGTGTATAATGAAAAAAATAAAATAAAAAAAAAGAGCCCTCAAAGGAGGTAACCACATGTGGTCCTGCTGTGGTTTCTTTTTCTTTTCTTTTGTTTTATTTTTAGTCACAGTTTGTTTGTAAATGTGAGAGAAATAATTGTATGTGTGAGGAATCAGAAGTGATGTGGCCTCATTGGGTGAGGCCAAGCACTCACAGAGAGACAGAGGGATATTTGACTGGTGGGATACTTATGACATGAACCAAGCTGAAAATCTTAGTTCACGTGAATAGATCTGTGAAGCAGTTGCAGAGAACCTTGACAAAATGCCTCTTAAAAGACACGTGAGGAGTTCCTGTTGTGGCTCAGTGATTAACGAATCTGACTAGCAGCCATGAGGAAGCAGGTTCAATCCCTGGCCTTGCTCACTGGGTTAAGGATCTAGCGTTGCTGTGAGCTATGGCGCAGATCACAGACTCGGCTTGGATCCTGCGTTGCTGTGGCTGTGGTGTAGGCCAGCAGCTACAGTTCTGATTCATCCCCTAGCCTGGGAACCTCCATATGCCACAGGCGTGGCCCTAAAAATCTGAAAAAAAAAAAAAGACCCCCCCCCCAAAAAAAAGAGACGTGGATTTAACTGATTTTAAAGGAGAAATTTTTAGGAAAAAGAAGATATAAATTCATTGAGAAGAAGAAAGGAAGAGTGTGGGAATGGCGGAAATGGCTTGTCACAACAACAATATAAAACTTTCCTATGAAAGCTTAAGAGTTATAACTGTTTATGAAATGTTAAACGAACAAAAAAAAAAAAAGAAACAAGCTCTCTAGAAACCATGTATTAAGTGATGAACAGCCATTTAATGGTTTCATTAAATATTCAGAATTCTTCTCTAAGTTGGAGAATAAAAACATTTGTAGACATTAGTAATTATGATCGAAGTTTAAATACTGCCTCTGTTATTGTCCTGAAGAAAAGGGAATATAGAAACTTCCTCAAGGCCTTTTGTTCAGGTTTCTAGCCCTGTGATATACACATATACACTTTCAGCTTTAAGCACTAGTAGTCAGGTCACTCTCCATTTCCCTCAACCTCACACCCTTCCTTGCTTCTTTGCTCTCTCAAAGAACTTCTATCTTCCTTTCCCTAAAATGTTCTCTTTTCAAGACAGTTATATTCCGATGTCCTTTAGGATGTGTTCTACCACCGCTTTCCCCATCTACTTCACAGATCTGTCCAAGTGAACTGAGGTTTTCAGCTGTGTTCATATCATGATTATTCCCATAAGTTGATGTGCCTATGTCTGCCTTTTTTTTCGTATTTCTCTTTGTGTTTTTAATTTCCAGTTAAGAAATAAGCTGTGAGTGTGAGTAAACAAATCAGAAGATAAAATTCTTCCTATAAGAATAGTTAATTGGAGCTCAATATTCTTTACCCTATGTCAATATTTTGAAATAATAAATAAATTAATATTGTTCATTGTATCTTTTCATCTGTGTTTAAGATTATTTGGATTGCAATTATTATGTTTTCTATAAACACATAAGCAGGAATGGCATGAAAATGCTGAAAAGAAAACTAAAGCTGTTTGTTAAAAAGATTATTTGTTCCATGGAAATTTTCCTTTGTAGCTATGTTAGAAGATTTTCAAGTTACTCTTTACCCAGACGTCACCCTGGGGCGAGTTAGGAGGATTCAAAAGTTAAGAAGTTATTTTTCTGTAGTAGGGAAAAATATCTGGATGAAATATAAAAGTAAAAAAAAGCCTTTGTATTTACTTAAAAAACTTTAATCTGGTAAAATATTAAATTTGTAGAAAAATTGCAAAAGTGGTACAAAAACTACCATTAACCTTTTAACAAGAGTCAATAATAATTATATTCTACCTAAAATAGTTATTCTATTATCCACCTGTCAATCATATCCATCTGCCTGCCTGCCTGCCTGCCTGCCTATCTATCTATCTATCTATCTATGTATCTATCTATCTATCTCTCTATCTATCTATCTATCTATCTATCTACCTACCTACCTACCTACCTACCTATCTATCTATGTAGGTAGCTGGCTGTCATCTTTATATATGTATCTATCTGTCATCCACCATTATCTGTCAACTATCTGTATGATCTCTTTTTGTGGACCACTTGAGACTAATGTCGAGACGTCCTGTCCTTTTACTGCTAAGTGCTTAAGTGTTTTTCCCTAAGATTAGAGACACTATTTTACATAACTAATGTGTAGGTAACAAAATATAATATGGAGACAATATTATTATCTGACCAATAGTTCATATTATTATTTCTCCAATTGTCTCACAATAGTTTTGTCCCAGTCCAGAATCAGACATTTAGATATGTCTAAATGTCTATAATGCAATATTATTTCTTTTTTTATAATTTTTTTAAAAATTTTCCCACTGTACAGCAAGGGGGTCAGGTTATCCTTACATGCGTACATTACAATTACATTTTTTTTTATCATGTCTTTTTGACTTTTAAAAATCTGGACCAATTCCTTAGCTTCATTGAAATCTATATTTGCTTATTAGGGTTGCACCCGTGGCATATGGATTTCTCAGGCTAGCGGTTGAATCAGAGCTGCCGCTGCCAGCCTACACCACAGCCAGGGCAACGTGGGATCTGAGTCACATCTGCGACCTACACCACAGCTCACAGCAAAGCCGGAGATCCTTAAGCCACTGAGCAAGGCCAGGGATCGAGCCCACATCCTCATGGATACTGGTTGGGTTTGTTACCTGCTGAACCACAACAGGAACTCTGAATCTGATATTTTTGTCAGGGCAGGCCAGCTCTTTTGCCCAACTTGTCTCAGTGTGAGTTTGTCTCATATTTCTTCATTTTAAAAGTCAGGCTGTGCATTTTTGGCAGGAATATGACTGAAGTGACATTGTGTCCTGTTGAGAGCAACATGTCAGTAGTCACATGCTGTTGGTTTGTCTCAACATTGGTGATGTTAATATTGATTACTTGGCTATGGTGATGTCCACCAGGTTTTCCTCTGGTAAAGCTTACTACTTTTCATTTTGTAATTAACAAGTAATTTGTGGGGAGATATTTTATTTATTTATTTTTTTTTTTGTCTTTTTCTTGTTGTTGTTGTTGTTGCTATTTCTTGGGCCGCTCCCGCTCCCGCGGCATATGGAGGTTCCCAGGCTAGGGGTCTAATCGGAGCTGTAGCCACCGGCCTACGCCAGAGCCACAGCAACGCGGGATCCGAGCCGCGTCTGCAACCTACACCACAGCTCATGGCAACGCCGGATCATTAACCCACTGAGCAAGGGCAGGGACCGAACCCGCAACCTCATGGTTCCTAGTCGGATTCGTTAACCACTGCGCCACAACGGGAACTCCAGATATTTTATTTTTATTTGATTTTTATTTTTGGCTGTGCCTGTAGCATGCCGAAGTTCCTGGGCCCGGGATTGAACCTGACTCACAGCAGTGACAATGGTGAACCCTTAACCTCTAGGCCACCAGGGGACTCTGTGGGAAGATATTTTAAACTATGTAAATATCCCATCTCTCATCATACTTTCATTCACTAGTTTTTAGCATCCATTTATGTTTTTCTAACTCTATCATTCCTTCTGTGTTTATTAATTAGGATCCTAAATATGAGGATAGCTTTCTCTTCTTTACTATTTATTCTTTTAAAATTTATGAATATGAATTCTTTCTTCTTTCAGTTCATTGGTATCATGGTTTCTCTTAATATCCAAGTTGAAAAGTGGTAGGCCCTTCAAACTGGTTTCTGTTTGTGTGTGTGTGTGTGTGTGTGTGTGTGTGTGTGTGTGTGTGTGTGTCCCTCTGGTTCTTGGAGGATATTTTTTCTTTATTGAAGCATAGCTAATTTATAATAATATGTGAGTTATAGGTGTACAGCATTGTGATTCATTATTATTGCAGATTGTGCTCCATTATAGGTCATTACAAGATAATGGCTATAATGTCCTGTGCCACAGAATATATACTTCTTCCTTATCTATTTTACACATGGTAGTTTTTAATCTGTTAATCCCATACCCATAGTTTGTCCCTCCTCTCTTCTCTTTCCCCCTTGGAAACCACAAGTTAGTTGTCTATATTTGTGAGTCTGTTTCTTTTTGGAATAGTCAGTTATATTAATTTTTAGATTGCACATAAGTGATATGATGCAGTGTTTGTCTTTCTCTGATTTATTTCACTATGTGTAATATAATCTAGGGCCTCCCACTTTGCTGAAAATGTCAGTGTTTTGTCTTTCTAATGGCTGATTAATATCCCATTGTATGTATGCGCACACCCCCAGACCCCCCCAACACCCCCACACACCCACACCCACCCTATATCTTCTTAATCCAATCATGGACACTTGGGCTGCTACCATGTTTTGGCTATTGTAAATGGTGGTTCTGTGAACACTGAGGTGTGTTTTTTTTTTGGACTTGATTCCCCCCACCCCGGCTATATATACCTGGGAGTGGAATTGTTAGATCTTATGGTAGTTGTATATTTCTAGTTTTTTGAGGAACATTCTTACTCTTTTCCACAGTGGCTGCACCAGTTTACATTGCCATCAACAGTATACAAGGATTCCCTTTTCGCCACATCCTCTCTAACATTTGTTATTTGTAACCTTTTTGGTGATAGACATCCTAACAGATGTAATGTGATATCTCATTGTCAGCTGATTGGCATTTCTCTAATAATTAGCAATGTGGAGCATCTTTTTCATTTGCTTGTTAGCCATCTGTATGTCTTTGGAAAAATTTCTCTTCAGGTCTTCTATTCATATTCAGATGGACTTATTTTTTTGATATGGAGTTGTATATGACCTGTTGATTATTTTTAGGTTAAACCCTCGTTGGTTGCATCATTTGCAAAAATTTTCTTTCATTCTGTAGGGTATCCTTTTGTTTTGTCAATGGTTTCTTTTGCTGAGAAAAAAACTTTTAAGTTTAGTTAGGACTTACTTAAAATTTTTTGCTTTTATTTCTTTTACCTTAGGAAACTGATGCAAAAAACGTTGCTATGATTTCTCTCAAAGAGTGTTCTTCCTATGCTCTCTTTTGGAGTTTTGTGGTTTTGTTGTTACATTTAGATCTTTAAGCCATTTTGAGTTTATTTTTGTGTATTGTGTGATTAAATATTCTAGCCTCCTTGTTTTATATGTGGCCATCCAGTTTTCCCAGCACGACTTGCTGCAGAGACTGTCTTGTCTGCATTATATATTCCTGCCTCCTTTTTTTGTAGATTAATTGACCACAGGTGAGTGGGTTTATTTCTGGGCTCTCTTTTCTGTTCCGTGAACCTATGTGTCTGTTTTTGAGAATACCATGCTGTTTTGATGACTGTGGCTTTGTAGTATAATCTAAAATCTGAGAGGGTTATACTTATAGCTGTGTTCTTTTTTCTCAAAATTGCTTTGGCAGTTGTATTTCCATTTATCTTGAGTGTGTGTAATTCTTTTGCCAGGTAACAGGAAATGAATGATGATGGAAAAACTCAATGCAACTTCTGGAGGCTACTTTGTCCTGCTAGGTTTTTCCAATTGGCCTCGTGTGGAAGTAGTACTCTTTGTGGTTGTGTTGATGTTCTACTTAATGACATTGACAGGCAACCTGTTCATCATTATCGTATCATACCTGGACTCCCATCTGCGCACTCCCATGTACTTCTTCCTCTCAAACCTGTCTTTTCTGCTACTCTACCAGCTTCATCCCTCAGTTGCTGGTCAACCTCTGGGGCCCAGGAAAAGCCATGTCTTACGTAGGTTGCATGACTCAACTTTACTTTTCCCTTGCACTGGGATCCACAGGATGTGTGCTGCTGGTGGTGATGTCCTATGACCGTTATGCAGCTGTATGTAGACCCTTGCATTACACTGTCCTCATGCACCCTCGTTTCTGCCATGTGTTGGCTGTGGCTTCTCGGGTAAGTGGCTTCACCAACTCGGCCCTTCATTCCTCATTTACCTCCTGGGTACCCCTGTGTGGACCTGGCCAAGTGGACCATTTCTTCTGTGAAGTTCCAGCACTGCTGCGACTGTCTTGTGTTGATACCTGTGCTAATAAGCTGGCCCTCATGGTCACGAGCTCCGTTTTTGTTCTCATACCTCTCATCCTCATTCTCAGCTCCTATGGTGCGATTGCCCGGGCTGTGCTGAGGATGCAGTCAACAGCTGGACTTCAGAAAGTCTTTGGGTCATGCGGAGCCCATCTTATGGTTGTATCTCTGTTTTTCATTCCAGCCACGTGCATATACCTTCAGCCCCCATCAGGAGGTTCTCAAGATCAAGGAGAGTTCATTGCCCTTCTTTATACTGTTGTCCCACCTAGCCTCAACCCTCTAATCTACACTTGAGAAACAAAGATGTAAGAGGGGCAGTAAAGAGATTAATGGGGTGAGAGTAAGCCTGTGTACTTGTGACATTAATAGACTAATGGAGCATCTCTTCACCAGTGGTTCATCTGCCCATCCATGTATCAACCACTCTTTCATTCACTTGCTTTGTCAGCACTGATGGAGCATGTACTTTCACTATATCACAGAGTTTGTGGCATTAGATATGAATTTAACACAGACTGCCTACATGACAACCTCTCTAGAGTGGAGAAAACAACCATGTAAAATCAAGATCAAAGTCAATATTAGATTTTTTTCAGTGGTGCAAACCTAAGAAATCAAAGGTATGCCTTTCTTAATTGAAAATGAGATATGGATTTATTCTAAAAATTGATAAAAGGGCAGGTGTTATATATTTTTCTCTTTTGGCCACACCTGTGGCATTTTAAGTTCCTGGGCCAGGGATCAAATCTGAGCTGCAGCTGCAACCTATGGCACAGCAGTGGGAATACCGGGTCATTAACCTGCTGAGTCACAGTGGGAGCTCTGAGCAGGTCTAATTCTTATGGAGAGATGATATTCTTAATTGTAAATAACCTATACTGTGTCTTTTAATTTCTTGCTTTTTGGGCAGAATTTGTCATAAAATTTGTCTTGTTTTGATTAACTATAGTGAAATACCTTAAATCTTTTCTCCAATACATCCTTTTTTTGAAAGTAGTTAATTTTGAGAGAAATTTTGGTCTATGTTCTTTATTATACCTTTATCAATAGTAAGAAAATAAGTTTCATGAAGCAGCGGTCTCTGAAAAAATGTAGCAGAAGTAAGCACCTCGTATTTCGTTTTTCCCTCCAATATAGTGAGTAGTGTAAAGGAGATGGAAATAACTTGTAGTTATAATATATAGCTTGTGAAGTAACGGTCATCCATAGACTAGGTCAGGTTAAGTACTTGGGGCACCTGCATAACCTAAGTTTCTAAAAAGAATATCGGAAGCAACCAAGTACTAGGCTCTGAAAGCAATTTGATAAATCTGATGTGTACTTGAAAGAATTACGTGAAAATATACTGGAAAAATTATGATAAAGCTGTTTGAAGAATGTTAGTTTTTTTCTTTTTGAGCTTGATCTGACTTAAATATTAGTGGTAAGTACATTACGAAAATCAACTTATATATTTTCCGAGTAAAGAAATGTATTTTTATTAACGTAATAGTTTTGTTACCTCTATTATTGCTGCTATCTCTATCTGAAATAAGTGTAGCATGCACATAGCATTTTAAACTGGAATCCGTATTGTATGGTAATCCAATTGCCAGCTGTAGTTTTGAGGCCTGTAACGTTTTCACATGATTGATTCAAATCCCATTCCCAGAGTTCCCATCATGGCGCAGTGGGAATGAATCTGACTAGGAACCATGGAGTTGTGGGTTTGATCCCTGGCTTGCTCAGTGGGTTAAGGATTCAGCATTGCCATGAGCTGTGGTATAGGTCGCAGATGCAGTTGGATCCCATGTTGCTGTGGCTGTGGTGTAGGCTGTCGGCTATAGCTCTGATTTGACCCCTAGCCTGGGAACGTGCATATGCTGCGGGTATGGCCCTAAAAGGCAAAAAACAAACAAATAAAAAAACGTTATCAAATCCCATTCCCTAATTTTTTTTTCTTTTCTTTCTTTCTTTCTTTTTTTTTTTTTTTGCTTTGCTTTGCTTTTTAGGTCTGCACCTGGGGCATATAGAAGTTCCAGGCTAGGGGTCCAATAGGAGTTGTATCTGCGACCTACACCACAGCGCATGGCAATGCCTGATCCTCAACCCACTGAGCAAAGCCAGGGATTGAAACCGCAACCTCATGATTCCCAGTCAGATTCGTTTCTGCTGTGCCACTTCGGGAGCTCCCATTCCCTAAATTTTTAAAATGAAAAACACATCCCCAAACTTCCCCTCAGTTTCTGGTGTGGTTTGCAATTACATTGATTCTGATGTCTTTGCCTTTGTGTGTCTGTCATTCTTTATCTCTACCTCAACACAAACAGTAATATGGCATATATTCCTTTGTCCTTAACCTACTGTCCAAGAAATGAAGAACCAAGGACCATGTACATGTAAGGACTGTTAGTAAATAATTAGTGCCGCACAGAGTGAACCATCACAGAGCAAAATAAAACTTTTAAAAGCAAACCCAATAGTTTAGTTCTTTGAACCACCGTGTACTTATGGAAATCTTATTGTTTGCAACACTTCATGTAATACCCTGGCCTCTCACTATCTAATTCAAGAAAACTGTGGGAGTTCCCATTGTGGCTCACTGGTACTGAACCTGATGAGTATCCTTGAGAAAGCGGGTTTGATTGCTGGCCCTGATCAGTTGGTTAAGGATCCAGTGTTGGCGTGAGCTGTGGTATAGGTCACAGACGTGGCTTGGATGCCACGTTGCTGTGGCTGTGGTGTAGGCTGGCAGCAGCAGCTCCGATTGGACCCCTAGCCTAGGAACTTCCATGCTCTGTGAGTGCAGTCCCCAAAAGACAAACAAACAAACAAACAAACAAAAAAACCAAAATAAAACCCAGACTTTGACATTTCTTGTCTCTTTTCTTTCTTTTTTGCTTAAAAACCGTATGAATTAAAAAAAATGTAGACTATTTTTTTGGAATGCTGTAGTTATAGCATACATATATATTGAATCCTAGCTCCATTACCATGATGTTCTAATTAATTTGTAATCGAAAACAAAGTTCAGTTAACAAAATCCCCTCAAAGATTAACACAGATTTTATTGTGTTTATTGTTTTGTACTTTTCAAACTACTTATGTGAATCTTATGCAATTTTATCACAAACCACAATGAGATATCTCCTCGTGCCTGTCAGAATGGCTATCATCAAAAACAAGACAAATAACAAACGTTGGTGAGGAGGTAGAGAAAAGGGAGCCTTCCTGCACTGTTGGTGGGAGTGTAACTTGGTAGAGCCATTATGGAAAACAGGGTATAGGTTCTCAAAAAGCTAAAACTAGAAGTACCATATGACCCAATAATTCCACTCCTGGATATAGATCTGAAAAGAAGAAACACTAATCTGAAAAGATATATGCACCCCAGTGTTCATAGCAGCATTATTTACAATTGCCAAATACGGAAACAACCCAAGTGTCCACCAACGGATAAATGGATAAAGGAGATATGATATCACACACACACACACACACACACACACACCCAGTGTGTGTTTTTACTTAGCCATAAAAAGAAATCAGATTTTGCCATTTGCAGGAACATGGATGGACTTGGAGGCAATTATGCTGAGTGAAAAAGTCAAACAGAGAAAGACAAATATTGCATTACATCTCTTATATGTGGACTCTAAAAAATATAACAACCTAGTGACTCTAACAAAAAAGAAGCAGATTCACAAATGTAGAGAACAAACTAGTGAGAGGCGGCAAGTGGGCGTGGCAACGTGGTGGTAGGAGACTGAGAGGTACAAACTATTGTGTGTAAAATAAGCTACAAGTATATATTTTACAACACAGAGAATATAAGCAATATTTTATAACTAGAAATGGAGGATAACTTAAAATTGTGAGTCACTGTATTGTATACCTGTTGACATCTAATATTGTACATAAGTGTATTTCAGAAAAAATAAAGGGAGTTCCCATTGTGGCTCAGTGGTAAGGAACCTGACTAGTATCCATGAAGATGCAGGTTTGCTCCCTGGCCTTGCTCAGTGGGTTCAATGATCCGGCATTGGCATGAGCTGTGGTGTAGGTCGCAGACGTGGCTCGGCTCTGGTGTTGCTGTGGCTGTGGTGCAGGCTGGCAGCTGCAGCTCCAGTTTGCTAGCCTTGGACTTCCATAGGCTGAGGGTGCAGCCCTAAAAAGACTGAAAAGAACACCCCCTGCCCCCAAAAAGAGAACAGAAAAGAGAGAAAATAAATTGCCTAACTTTGGCTTTTCACCAACAACAATAAAATCTGAAGGGAAGAAGACACATGGCTTGCCGAAGTTTAAATGACCTCTGTGTGGCAAAATCAAGGTAATGACAGTAGAGTTTTGGTTCTGAGGCCCTTTGTCGTGACCAGCAATGCCCAGGGTAAACTAGAAGGTCTGAAATCCTACCACTGCCATCTCTGAACCTTGAACCACTCTTTGGTATTTTGACACACACTGCACACATGAGCGTGGGTCGCAGACAACTTTACCAAAGAGCTAAGAAGGAATCCAGCTTGTTCTCAGCGAAGAATGGAGACTAAATGCTGTGAAGGACCAGCTTCTTCTCTACCCCAGGAAGTTTCTACTCCCCATCCAGACAGATGGCTCCAGTCCCCTCATACCCATTCCTGTGCAGCGTATTCCCTAAACCCATGCTCAGTTACCTCTTCTGAGTGTGTCTCAGCAGTGCAGGCACAGATGTGTCATCAGATAATCACAGACACTAGCTCTGGCTTCCAGGCCCGATTCAGGTGTTTTATGCTCTTTTATTGGCCTCAGCGTCACACACTGTATTCTCTGTTTTAGAAACATGGGACTGGAAGGTCACTGGTATCACATGCTATGACAACATTAAGTGAGTTGAAGCACACTAAGTTTTCAAATATAAGTCCATCGTATTCCAATTACAACTCGACAACTAAAGTAATAACACTTAGAGAAAAAAGTAGTACCTGGATTTACTATAGATTTCACAATGATAATACTTTACCATGGGAATCTGGCCTTGTCACTGCAGCAGCTCGGGTTGCTGCTGTGATGCGGGTTTCCTCCCTGGCTTGGTAACTTCCCCATGCCACCGATGTGGCCAAAAATGATTTTTACCATGGGAGTAAAATTTTCTGTCTATAATAATGTCATATTAACATATGTTTTAAATACTTTTCTGAAACATTGCAGAGTCTAATGCACACTTACGCCTAAGTGCTCCTGAGAGTATCTCCTAAAGACAGGATCTAATCCAGGATCACCGATTAGATGTTTGTGTTATGTCTCTTAGTGTGCTTTCTTTCTCACTCCACTGTGTCTAACCTTTTTTCCCCCACCCTCTCCCCGACTCAGGCCCTAGTGGTCTCTGGGACTCTTCCAAGTCATTGGAATCCTGAGTCTCACAATTTGAGTAGTCAATTGGTTTTATGATAGCTGTAAGACTTTTGTTTGTTTGTTTGTTTTTGCTTTTTAGGGCGGCACCCACTGCACAGGGAAGTTCCCAGGCTAGGAGTCGAATCAGAGCTATAGCTGCTAGGCTATACCACAACCACACCAATGCCTGATCTGAGCCGAATCTTCGACCTCCACCACAGCTCATGACAATACCGGATCCTTAACCCACTGGCAAGGCCAGGGGTTGAACCTGCAACTTTATGGTCACTAGTTGGATTCGTTTCCGCTGCACCACAGTGGAACTCCTGTAAGACGGTTTTTGAACCAGAATTGTGATTTGCACTTACTTGAATCATTTCCCTTAGAGCAGGGTGCACTTCTGCCTTGCAGGTAGTTTTGCCATGCAGACCTGAGGACACCTCTCGTGAGAACAAAATCATGGGTAAGCCTTTTTGATTTCTTCCTTAAAGACAATCTCAAATACATGTTTGCATTTGTAGTATCTTTAGAGCTAGAGGTTAAAAGATTTTGCCGCTTTCCATTTATTCTTCAGGCAAGACATGCTTGGTTGGGAGAAGAAGAAAAGATTTTGGCTAACTTCCTTGCAAAGGCAATCTTGAGATTGTTCATGCAACCTATCAAGGATAGAATAGAGTATACTCCCACCTTCGCATGTAATATGAAACTTCTTTCGGCAGAGCTTCTCAGTGGTTAATGACAGTATTCTTCATGCTGGAATATACTGAACATATATGACTTGGAAATGTGAAGCAGTCTTGTACAAACAGCATGTTTCTGTGGCTTTTCCCTGCCACTACCCTCAACATTCTTTATCCTTAAATTTTTTGGTGTATTCCCTTAGGAAGTCCCAATATTTCAGAGTCTGGAAAACACTCACAATTCTGAAATTAGTTGTCTTTACAGGCCTTCAAGATGAAGAAGCAGTCAGAATAGCTCTTAACTGTCTCGTAACTAAGCTTTTGACACAAATCTTGCTGGGTTTTTCCCTCCAAACTAAAAATTACCAATGCCTCTGTGTTTAAGACTAGGTTAGACAAAGGATATCTTTAATGAAAATTATTAGAGATATTATTTCACATCACAAAATTTTCATTTGTATTGCTCTGTGTGTGTGTGTGTGTGTAAAATTAAAAAAACCCATTTGGCAACCAGCCACCAATAAGTCAAATTGTAAAATTATTTAGAATTTTTTCCAAACTGTATATACCAAAGTCTATTTGTCTCAAGAACTGGACCAAGCATCAGATGATTTTTTTTTTTCAAATGGCTTAACCTGCAGCATATGGAAGTTCCCAGGCTGGAGTTGAATTGGAGCTGCAGCTCGGTCCTGTGCCCAGCCGCAGCAGTACCAGATGCATCTGCAACCTATGGCTCAGCTTCTGGCAATTCTGGGTCCTTATGCTGAGTGAGGCCAGGGATCAAACCTGGATCCTCATAGAGACATTGGGTCCTTAACCCACTGAGCCACAACGGGAACTCCAGATGATTTTTTTTTTAATTAAGAATTAGATATGGGTTGGAGTTCCCATCGTGGCTAAATTGGTTAACAAATCTGACTAGGAACCATGAGGTTGCAGGTTCGATCCCTGGCCTTGCTCTGTGGGTTAAGGATCCGGCATTGCCGTGAGCTGTGGTGTAGGTTGCAGACACTGCTCAGATCCCACATTGCTGTGGCTCTGGTGTAGGCCGGTGGCCTACAGCTCCGATTAGACCCCTAGCCTGGGAACCTCCATATGCTGCCAGAGCGGCCCAAGAAATGGCAAAAAGATAAAAAAAAATTATATATGGGTCACAATTAGTTCTTGTTTGGAAGAACATGTCATTTTCCATTAATAGTTTTCTTAGATTTTGATTGTACCAGAATGCATGCCAGAAAAGTTCAAATGGTTCTCGTTTTTCTTACCTGTTAATGTCTTCACTACACAACAGTGTTGGTTTCTCATCATATTAATTCAGTATCAAGTAACAATAAAATCCTTTATTTGCTTAAAAACATAACTAATTTTTCGATGAAGTTTTAGGTTGAGTATGAATCCTAGAACTAAGTTTATTTTTGTAACTAAGGTACCTTTCCCTTTTAATGATACAGATTCTGAGCATCAGAGAGCTACTTGTGTTGGTTGAAGTAATCAAGTTGCTTTCCATTCTAGAAATATCAATTGTTTCTTTCTCATCATAATGATTCTTGCACAGTTTCAGAAGGCATTCCTGGCTGTTTCCATCATGCGCCAAATGATTACATGTTGTGGTTCATTATTATATCACTAATTTTCTCTTACTGATTCAGAAGGTTCATGCTTATGATCTTTAAAAGAAATGTTAAGAAACTTATGCACATATTTTGTCCACCTACTTCATTTATTTTAATATTTAAGAATACATTTTAAGGTTTTTAGGTAAATATTCAAATATTCAAATCCAATTTTATAGGATTTCCATCCCGTGACCCCAGTGCATCCTCCCATCCCCCGAACTGTCTCCTTTGGAAACCATAAGTTTTTCAAAGTCTGCGAGTCAGTATCTGCTCTGCAAAGAAGTTCACTGTGTCCTTTTTTCAGATTCCACATGTCAGTGAAAGCATTTGATGTTGGTGTCTGATTGTCTGACTGACTTCACTTAGCACGATAATTTCTAGGTCCATCCATGCTGCTAAAATGCCAGTATTTCGTTCCTTAATGGCTGAGTAATATTCCATTGTATGTATGTACCACTTCTTCTTGATCCACTCCTCTGTCAATGGGCATTTAGGTTGTTTCCATGTCTTGGCTATTGTCAATAGTGCTGCAATGGACATCAGAGTACACTAGTCTGCGAGTCATGGTTTTCTCTGGATAGATACCCAGTGGTCTAAGGTTTAGAGTGTCTCACTCAGAATGCCCAGTGGCAGTGTGCTGCCCTCTTAGACATGGCCAATCTTGCAGAAAGTGGTGGAATATTTCTTAAGGGACACTGTCATAGGAAATCCACTGATGAATAGTTGCCGTGGTGACTAGCTTGAACGAAAGGGTTTATATTATTACTTTATTTACTTCTTAACACCATTAGAATTTTAGTATGTGCCACCAGAAGAGAACTCTTTTTAATACATTTCCACAAACAGTGCCCTTATGGGTGCATTATTAGCCAAGTGTCACCTTTGTCTAAGGGCATTAGAAAGAACATGAGAAATAGGACAGTTTGCAAGAAGACCCTGTGCCATGATCTGGGGAAGTATGAGACAAGAATGGATTTGTCAGAGGAAGTCCTATACACCTACTCACTTGTCAAAGAATGTCATTCGATGTCTGTGAACTATCACTTGGAAGTGAAAACGCTCCTCACCAGGTTGCCCCATGCACCCTTTACATCCTTATTCCTCAGAGTGTAGATGAAAGGGTTGAGTGTAGGAGTCACCACTCCATAGAAGAGAGCCATGAACTTGGGCTGGTCCCTAGAGATGGAGGAAGGGGGCTGAAGGTACATGCTAATGCCTGGACCATAAAAGAAGAAAACTACAATGAGATGGGAGGAACATGTGCCAAAGGCTTTTTTTCTTCCCTCCGAAGATTTAATCTTAAATACAGCATGTCCAATAGAAGCATAGGAAGCAAGAATGAAGCATAGTGGCACAGCTAACATGAAAATGCAAACCACAGAGAGTGTGAGCTCATTAGCGCCCTTCTCACCACAGGCGGCCTTTATCAGAACAGGAATCTCACATACCAAATGATCCAGTGTGTTGTGACCACACAGTGGTAAGTGTAATGTGACAGTGGCCTCTGAGACAGCGTAGGTCATTCCACCCAGCCACACAGTGGCCACCAGTAGGATACAGGTGCGCCGATTCATGATGAGGGTGTAGTGCAGAGGCTTGCAGATGGCCACGTAGCGATCGAAAGACATAATAGCCAAAAGCAGACTTTCTGTGCCTCCCATCATGTGGAAGAAATAAAGCTGAATGGCACAGCCCAGATAGCTGATTGTCTTCTTCGATCGTCCCAGGTTAAATAGCATCTGAGGGACAATGCTTGTGGTGTAGCACATGTCCAGAAAGGAGAGGTTGGTGAGGAAGAAATACATGGGGCTGTGCAGATGGGAGTCTAAGGTGGACACCAGAATGATGGCTATGTTTCCCACCATGGCCATGGGGTATGTTAGAAGCAGAATAATGAACAGAGGAAGCTCCAGCCAGGGACGATCCGCAAAGCCTAGTAGAATAAACTCTTCTGGATGGCTTTTGTTAATTCGTTCCATTATCTGCAGTTTGCTTCCCCTGTATCGGAGCAGTGGCAGGAAAGGTAGAAAGATTTTGAGAAATGACAAACACAATTGTATATAGTGGGAGTATATGCACACAATTAAGCATCCATTCATAGAAGATTGGGTCCAGTCACTTGGGTGGGGTTGGGGGAGGATAATTAAAAGATGTGACACCAGGGGACTTAATTTCTCCTCATGACCCTACAGCATAAAGACAGCTACCTTAAGCAAGTAACCGAACCTTTCTGAAATGGAATCTACTACTCTGTGTGATAAAGATGACAATGAGCATGTCCTTGGGCTCTGGTAAGGATTGAATGCCAAGCAGAAGTGACTGTGTTTCAGATGCTCCAAAGTAATGCTTTTTCATCCCTTGGTTTGCAGAAATACCAGCTAAGTTTATTGGTTCCTACCTTCAGGTGCCCGATGAAGTAGATGTGGCTGGGTCTTAGGAATCAGATAGGTCTTTTTCAGAGTCCCTGCTGCAAGGTCTTACTGAAATGTTAAGAAGAGTGAAAGGGTGGAGTTAGCTCTAGCACAAGGAGGAGGTGGAGAGAAGCTAGCCCTAGCCCTTAGTTATCATCTAGATAGGCTTGTCCAGATGCAGATTGAATTATTATATCATCCCCATGGGGACTAAGAAGGCTTTTACAATTTAAATCCATCTTGGTCATTTAGAATTGAGCAAGAAACTTAAACCCTTAGATGACAGCTTGCTGAAGTATAAACTGAGAGAATTTAGCTATAAGTATGTTTCCCCCAACTCAAACATTTGTTGTTGGATGTCCCTTTTCTTGCATAACTACTTTGTTGAAACCAGGCAGTTGATTGTTCATGTCAGAATTTATTATCTATCTTGTAGGAGTTTTTCTTTATCCCTGGGGCTTATCTTGTTTTTAGGTAAGGCCTTGGCCTGTTATCAACAGCTTACTTACTTATATGTAGCTACAAATACGACATTTATGTCCAGGGAACTGGAACAGGAGGAAAGTATTTCCACTGAGGACCAGAGAGTCATTGGTTTAGAGGCAACTGATTACATTTGTAGGCTGGCAAAGCACAGTTTTCACATACTCTGTTTCTCTGAGTCCTCAAGGCCATCGTGTGAGGTGTCACATCAAACTCCCCTGGGCTAAGATATTATTTTGATTCCAAAATAACCCTAGGTCTGTTGTGCACAGTGAGATAATATCATAACAATTCCAACTAATCCTTAATGAGCCTTGTGTGCCAAACACTACAGTAAACCTTTTGGACCCATGAATCATTTTAGTACCTATTCCCAAACCTTATGACAAAGGAAATGTTAGTATCTGAATTTAAGATACTGTTAATCATTCATCCCAGTTGTCTGCTAATGACTAGGGAGGTTTTAAAGATCAAAAAGCCATGAATCCCTTAAATGAGGTATTGAGATGGTGAGACTATAAATCCAGTGTTCAAGGTTCCGTATATGTATAGCTAAGCTCTAAAATTCTATGCTCGAACGCTGATCTTTTCCATGTCATTCTCCTGGTATTTCATTACTTTCAATTCTCTGATATCATGACATTTTGTCCAATTTTTCATCTACTTCCAGTGATTTTCCATCCCTACATAGGGGACTATTTATCTGTGCATATTTTCTATTGCTTTGGCATTGCCCAAAGTGTGCAGACATTCCCAGGTCAGAGGTCAAACCTGAGCCACAGCAGAGACCTAAGCCACAGCAGTGACAATGCTCAATGCTGGGTCCTTAGCCAGTAGGCAGCCAGGGAACTCTCTTTGAATGTTTAAAGTCCTTTGTCTCTCCATCTCCACTAACATTTTCATTCTAGTGTATCTTTTTTTTTTTTTTTCTTTTTTGGCAGACCCATTGCATGTGGAACTTCCCAGGCCAGGGATTCAACCCATACTGCAGTTTTGGCCTTTGCCACATCTGCAGCAATGTGGGATCCTGAAGCTGCTGTGCCACAAGGGAACTTCTCTACTGTATCTTTTTGTACATCATTTTCATCACACAGCATTTTATTTATATTGACATGGGTGTTTAAACTATGTTTAGGAAAATGTTATAAAAGAAAGGAGAGGTTTTTGTCTGACTTCAAAACATCTGGAGAAATCAGGTGAATGGGTCAACCCATCAGATTTCTACTGCATATTTTAAAAGTTCACATGATTGGATGAAGGCTACACATTTCATTCAGGTATTTAATACCTGTCAGGAATAATGTTTATTCAAATTTACATGCCTTTAAGATGGGTTTAAGTGATAGCCTGAGAGAATCTGATTACAAAAAAAATCTAGTTGCTCTGTATAGGCATCAAACTAGTTCCAAAACATCTAGAAAGACTCCCAGCAACGAAATGCTTTCTTAATTCCCAGTATATATTTGGTACTCTGATATACACACATTCCAACCTTCCCTAAAAATGGGTAGTTTTTAAAATGGGTCTTTTGACTTACCTTATGTTGATAACTATAGTTTAAGCAGGAAAAGGAATTATAAAGGAACACAGCTGAATTTTTCCAACTTTCAGAGAAAGACAGAGAACCCTAGAGTACACAGATGAATATTTATGAATAATCTTTGGAAGTGTGTTTTCCATTTGAGAAAATGCTGCCCCAAAGAAAAAAAACCCCAGATTAGGAAGATAATCGTAGATAATATCCAGAGTGCTTTGCAGACGTGCAATTTATTTTATTCCTGAGACTCTTGGGCATTATTTTCAAACAGCCCATTTATGCTTATCCCAGATGAGTCAGCAGGCAAACTTCCTTGGGACAGAGTTCTCCATGGAAATGCTTCTGATGTAGAGTTAATTACCTCCTGAATATCGGTTGGTAGCAAGTCTCCTTTCTTGTTAATTTGGTTTAGAATAAACTCATTCGATTTCTGAGAACACTGGAAACTACTTTTATGATTTAATTCATTTATTTCTCTTTTTAATGTTTCTTTTACTGTCAGGATTTTTTAAAGTGAAGCATAATTGACATGCAACAATACATTATTTTCAGGTGTACAATGTCGTGATTTGACATTCGTATACCCTGCAACGTGGTAACAGTAAATTTAGCCACCATCGGTCACTATACAAAGTTAAAATTTTCTGTTTTTTTCCTTTTTTTAATTAAAATTTTTATTTTTTATAATGATTGCTATTTTTTCCACTAGGGCTGATTCACAGTGTTCTGTCACTTTTCTGCTGCACAGCAAGGTGACCCAGTCACACATACATGTATCCATTCTTTTTTCTCACATTATCATGCTTCATCACAAGTGCCCAGACATAGTCCCCAGTGCTAGACAGCAGGATCCCATTGCTTATCCATTCCAAAGGCTATAGGTTGCATCTATTAACCCCCAATTCCCAGTCCCTCCTACTCCCTCCCTTTCCCCCCCGGCAACCACAAGTCTGTTCTCCAAGTCCATGATATTCTTTTCCGTGGAAAAGTTCATTTGTGCCGTGTGTTAGATTCCAGGTGTAAGTGACATCATATGGTATTTGTCTTTCTCTTTGTGACTTAACTTCACTTGGTATGAGAGTCTCTTGTTCTCTCCATGTTGCTGCAAATGGCCTCATTTTGTTCTTTTTATGGCAATTCTGGGTCTTTTGTGGTTCCATATAAATTTTTGAATAGTTTGTTCTAGTTCTGTGGAAATGTCCATTGTGTATCTATACCACATCTTCCTAATCCAATCATCTGTCAATGGACATTTGGGTTGTTTCCATGTCTTGGCTATTGTGACTAGTGCTGCAATGAACATGCAGGGCATGTGTCTTTTTCAAGGAAAGTTTTGTCCAGGTCTATGCCCAAGAGTGAGACTGTGGGGTCATATGATAGTTGTATGTATAGTTTTCTAAGGTACCTCCATACCGTTCTCCATAGTGGCTGTACCAGCTTACATTTCTTGCCAACAGTGCAGGAGGGTTCTCTTTTTCTCCACACCCTGTCCAGCATTTGTTATTTGTGGACTTATTGATGATGGCCATTCTGACAGGCGTGAGGTGATATCTCACAGTAGTTTTGATTTGCACTTCTCTCATAATCAGTGATGTTGAGCATGTTTTCATGTGCCTGTTGGCCATCTGTATATGTTCTTTGGAGAAATGTGTATTTAGGTCTTTTGCCCATTTTTCCATTGGGTTGTTGGCTTTTTTGCTGTTGAGTTGTATAAGTTGTTTGCATATTTTAGAGATTAAGCCCTTGTCAGCTGCGTCATTTGACACTATTTTCTCCCATTCTGTAAGTTGCCATTTTTTTTTTATGGTTTCCTTTGCTGTGCCAAAGCTTGTCATTTTGATTAGGTCCCATTGGTTTATTTTGGCTTTTATTTCTGATGCTTTGGGAGATTGCCCTGAGAAAACATTTGGAAGGTTGATATCAGAGAATGTTTTGTGTATGTTCTCTTCTAGGAGTTGATCTTGTCTTATATTTAAGTCTTCAAGCCATTTTGGGTGTATTTTTGTGCGTGGTGTGAGGGTGTGTTCCAGTTTGGCCGATTTGCATGCAGCTGTCCAGGTTTCCCAGCAATGCTTGCTGAAAAGGCTGTCTTGTTCCCATTTTATATTCTTGCCTCCTTTGTCAAAGACTAATTGACCGTAGGTGTCTGGGTTTATTTCTGGGTTCTCTATTCTGTTCCATTGGTCTGCCTGTCTGTTGTGGTACCAGTACCACACCGTCTTGATGACTGTGGCTTGTAATGTTGCCTGAAGTCTGGGAGAGCGATGCCTCCTGCTTGGTTTTCGTTCCTCAGGATTGCTTGGGCAATTCTGGGTCTTCTGTGGTTCCATATAAATGTTTGGATAGTTTGTTCTAGTTCTGTGGAAATGTCATGGGTAATTTGAAAGGGATTGCATTGAACCTGTAGATTGCTCTGGGCAGTATGGCCATTCTTACAATATTAATTTTTCCAACCCAGGAACATGGACTATCTTTCTATTTCTTTGAATCCTCTTTAATTGCCTTGATTAATGTTTTATAGTTCTCAGGAGATAAGCTTTTGCCTCCTTGGTCAGGTTTCTTCCCAGGTATTTGATTTTTTGGGGTGCAATTTTAAAAGGTATTGTATTTTTGTATTCCGTTTCTAATATTTCATTGTTGATGTACAGAAATGCGACTAGTTTCTGAATGTTAATCTTATATTCTGCTACTTTGCTGAATTTGTTGATCAGTTTGAGTAGTTTTAGGGTTGAGTCCTTAGGGTTTTCTGTGTATAGTATCATGTCATCTGCATATAGTGACCATTTCACCTCTTCTCTTCCAATTTGGATACCTTTTGTTTCTTTTGTTTTTCTGATTGCTGTGGCTAGGACTTCCAATACTATGTTGAATAAATAGCAGTGGTGAGAGTGGGCATCCTTGTCTCGTTCCAGATTTTAGTGGGAAGGCTTTCAGCTTTTCTCAACTGAGTAATATATTTGCAGTGGGTTTGTCATAAATGGCTTTTAGTATGTTCCCTAACTACTTTGGTGAGGGTCTTGATCATGAATGGATGTTGGGCTTTGTCAAATGCTTTCTCTGCATCTATTGAAATGATCATGTGGTTTTTGACTTTTCTTTTGTTAATGTGGTGTATGACGTTGATTGATTTGCATATGATGAACCACCCTTGTGCACCTGGGAAGAATCCCACCTGGTCATGGTATATGATCTTTTAAATTTATTTTTTATTTTTTATTTTATTTTTTGTCTTTATGCCTTTCCTAGGGCCACTCCCGTGGCATATGGAGGTTCCCAGGCTAGGGGTTTAATCGGGTCTGTAGCTGCCAGCCTCTGCCCCCTATGTGGGATCCGAGCCGCACTGTGACCTACACCACAGCTCATGGCAACGCCGGATCCTCAACCCACTAAACGAGGCTAGGGATCGAACCTGCAACCTCATGGTTCCTCGTCGGATTTGTTAACCACTGAGCCACGATGGGAACTCCCATGATCTTTTTAAAATGTTATTGGATTGGGTTGGCTAAGATTTTGTTGAGAATTGTGGAGTCTATAGTCATCAAAGATTTTGGCCTCTAGTTTCTTTTTTGGTATCTTTGTCTCGTTTTGGAATTAAGATGATTGAGGTGTCATAGAATGTGTTTGGGAGTGTTCCTTCTTCTTCAACATTTTGGAAAAGCTTAAGGAGGATGGGTATAAGTTCCTCTTTGTATGTTTGGTAGAATTCGCCTGTGAAGCCATCTGGTTCTGGACTTTTATCTGTAGGGAGTGTTTTTTACGACATATTCAATTTCCTTTCTAGTGATGGGTTTGTTCACTTGATCTATTTCTTCTTGACTCAGTTTTGGCAGGCTGTAGAAAGTTGTCCATTTCTTCTAGGTTGTCAAATTTGTTGGCATTCAATTGTTCGGAGTCTTCTCTTAGGGTTTTTTTGTATTTCTGCCTTATCCGTTGTGATGTCTCCTTTTTCATTTCTTATTTTGTTTATTTGGGTTTTTTTCTCTCCTCCTCTTGGTGAGTCTGGTCAGAGGTTTTTCAATTTTGTTTATCTTTTCAAAGTACAGCTCTTGGTTTTATTGATTTTTTTAATTGTTTTTTTAATCTCTATTTCACTGATTTCCTTTCTGACCTTTGTGATTTCCTTTCTTCTGATAACTAGGTTTTGTTCATTCTTCTTTTTCTTTTCTTTGCTTTTTTTTTTTCTTTTTGGCATTTCTTGGGGCGCTCCCATGGCATGTGGAGGTTCCCAGGCTCGGGGTTGAATCGGAGCTGTAGCCACCAGCCCACACCAGAGCCACAGCGTGTGGGGTCTGAGCCGAGTCTGCGACCTACACCACAGCTCAGGGCAATTCTGGATCCTCAACCCACTACGCGAGGCTAGGGATTGTACCCGCAACCTCACGGTTCCTAGTTGGATTCATTTACCACTGTGCCACGACAGGTCTCCCATTCTTCTTTTTCTAATTCATTTAGGTGATGGGTGAAGTTGTTAATTTGAGATTTTTCTTTTTGAGGAAGGCCTGTGTTGGCTATGAATTTCCTTCTGAGCACTGCTGTTGCAGCATCCCATAGATTTTGAGTGGTTGTGTCTTCATTATCATTTGTCTCAACGTATTTTCTAATTTCTTCTTGATTTCCTCCTTGACCCATTGCTTTTTTAGTAGCATGTTGTTTAGTCTCCATATAGTTAGTTTTTTCTCTTTTCTTTTCATGTGCTTGATGTGTGCTTTCATGCCATTGTGGTCAGAGAAGATACTTGAAATAATTTCTGTACTCTTAAATTTGTCGAGGTTAGCTTTGTGCCCCAGTATGTGGTCCCTCCTTGAGAATGTTCCATGTGCACTTGAGAAGAATGTATATTGTGATTTTTTTGGATGTAATGTCCTGAAAATGTCAATTAGGTCTAATTTTTCTGTTGTGTCATTTAGGATCTCTGTCGCCTTATTGATTTTCTGTCTAGAGGATCAGTCCATTGGTGTGGGTGGAGTGTTAATGTCTCCTACTAATACTGTATTCCCATCGATTTCTCCTCTTTGTCTATTAGTATTTGTTGTAGGTATCTGGGTGCTCCTATATTAGGGGCATCTATATTGATGATTGTAATATCCTCTTCTTGAATGGATCCTTTTACCATTAAGTAGTGACCTTCTTTGTCTTTCTTCATGGCCTTCATTTTAGAGTCTATTTTGTCTGACAAGAGGATTGCAACTGCTGCTTTCCTGTCTTGTCCATTGGCATGAAATATCTTTTCCCATCCTCTCACTTTCAATCTATATGTGTCCTTTGCCCTAATATCAAGACTAAGAGCCCATCTTTTCTCTCTCACACACACACAAACACATAACATCCCACATAATAGTAGTCTGATTTGTGTAACAACATTAAGATTTAAAAGTTATCCACATAGTAATGAGTATGTGGATAACTTTGAGTATAGTAATGAGTACATTACTTTGAAAAGCAAGTTCAAATGTACTGAATAACATGTACAAATAGATACATCTCCCTTTAAACAGCCTCTCCCTATGGCCCATAACCTCACTGTCCTTTCTGTAAAGGAAACCACTAGTATTACGTGGGTGTGTATTGTTTCACTTTACAAGTGTGACAGGTATATTTCATTCTCTTTCCTCCCTCACCCCAGATCCACTCTTTATCCCACTATGTATCTTGTACTCTATGCTCTACTCAAGAGTCTGAAGCAAAAGGAGTTCTTGATATATGGCTTCTGTCTGGATTCAGCCAATGGGGGTCACCAGTTGAGGACTAGAGAAAGAGAGAACAGCTAGTTTGGTTTATTTTCCCTTGGCTCCCTCTCAGCTGGGACACATGAGGCAGCCTGTATTGCTCAAGCAAAAGTCATAGCTCTTGGAGATAGCTGTGTATTACGGTTTCTTTTTTTCTGGTTTCCAGTACCACTTCCCCACTTTGTTGCTTCAGGCCTTGGGTGTGTGACAGACGTCCATTGTGGCTAGTTCCAGGGTAGTGCATGTACAGTACACATATAGACGCCCCTTGTTGGGGTTCTAAATCCTTCTCATGCCTTTGTTGATACTTCCTTTTTTCAGCTTCCCTCATTTTCCCAGGTGGAGCGTGCCATCTATTTTATGCTGGGATTATAGCTGATATAACTCTCCATTTTACAGATGGACCAAGATCATTCCATGCTTCACAACCTTTTTTTTTTTTTTGTCTTTATATGGCTGCACCCGCGGCATATGGATGTTCCCAGGCTAGGGGTCAAATTGAAGCTATAGCTGCTGGCCTATGCCACAGCCACAGCAATGCCAGATCTGACACATGTCTGTGACCCACACCACAGCTCACAGCAGTGCCGGATCCTTAACCCACTGAGCGAGGCCAGGGATTGAACCCGCAACCCCATGGTTCCTAGTCAGATTCATTTTGGCTGCACCATAATGGGAGCTCCCATGCTTCAGAACTTTTGAAATCACCATTTCTCCTGCCTCAAATGCTCTTGGAGTTCCCGTCGTGGCTCAGTGGTGAATGAATCCGACTAGGAACCAGGAGGTTGTGGGTTCCATCTCTGCCCTTGCTCAGTGGGTTAAGGAGCCAGTGTTGCTGTGCGCTGTGGTGTAGGTCGCAGACGCGGCTCGGCTCTGGCGTAGGCTGGTGGCTACAGCTCTGATTGGACCCCTAGCCTGGGAACCTCCATATGCCTCGGGAGCGGCCCAAGAAATGGCAAAAAGACAAATACATAAATAAATAAATAAAAAATAAATAAAATGCTCTTTCCCTGATTTCATCCTGGCTAGCTCCTTCCTGTCTTTCAGTTTGAGCTTAAAGATCCCTTCTAAGAATGGATACCCAAAATGAACTTACTTCCCAGTTTCTCTATAGCATAATCTTTTAAGTTTCATCAAAAGAGTATTTTCTAAGTTATTTTACTTTCCAATTCTCTCTCTGAAAGATGTAAATTTTATGACAATAGTAACTCAAAAATTCTAGTGAAATTATTATTATGTCACTTGATTTTTATAGACATACATGCACACACACTTTCCATGGCACAGAAATTGTCAAATCAATAATTTAAAAAAGATACATATTTTTACAAATCTCTGATATGCTTTTGCTGCCTTCTATATGTTTTGGTATGTTATGTTTCTTTTTTTATTATTCCCAAATTAGTTGGTAATTTCCCTTGTAATTTCTTCTGAGACATTTATTATTTGGAAGTGCATTGTCTAATTTCTCTGTACTCATGTTTCTCAATATTTTTGTTATCCATTGTATCTCATTCCGTTTTGTTTAGAGGACATACTTTCAGTCATTTTACCTTTTCTGGGGGGCTGCACCTATGGCATATGGGAGTTCCCAGTCCAGGGACAGGATTGAAGCTGCAGCTGCCAGCCTACCCAACCTACAGCACAGCTCACAGCAACACCGGATCCTTAACCCACTGAGCGGGGCCAAGGATCAAACCCTCACCCTCATGGATAGTAGTCAGGTTTGTTACCACTGAGCTACTGTGGGAACTCCACTTTCAGTCATTTTAAATTTATTGTAACTTGTTTCATGGCCTGACCAATGATCGATTCTGTAGAATATTCCATATGCAATGAGAAATATGTATATTCTGTTTTTGTTGGGTGGAGTGTTCTGTAGATATCTGTTAGTTTTATTTTGTTTATATTGTTCACATCTCTCTTTCCTTGCTGATAGTCTGTCTAATTGTTCTATCCATTATTTTAAGTGGGGCATTGAGGTTCAACAGTTATTGTGGAGTTATCTATTTCTCCAGTTAGTTCTGTTACTTTTCATGGTATGTATTTTGGCAGTCTTTTATTAGATGCCGTATCTATCCATATCTTCTGGATAGATAGATCAAATTTAACATTATAAATTTTTTTGACTGTAATAACAATTCTTGTCTTTATGTCTATATTTTCTGATATCCACAAAACCGTTACTGCTCTCTTTTTTGCTTTATTTATTAATTTTTTGAAGTACAGATGTCTCAGAATATTATAGAAGTTTCAGGTATACAGCATAGTGATTCACTACTTTTATAGATTATATGCTATTAAAATTGTTGCAAGATAATGGCTATAATTCTCTGTGTTAGACAATAAAACCTGGGTTTCTTATCTATTTTATAGGTAGTAGTTTGTATCTATCAATCTCATACCCCTATCTTGCCCCTCTCCTCTTCCCTCTTTTCACTGGGAACCACTAGTTTGTTCTCTGCATTTGTGAATCTGTTTTTGTTTTCTTAAATACATTCATTTTTTTTTATTTTTTAGATTCCATATATAAATGATAGTGTGGAGTGTTTGTAAATATGTCACATCAATATGTCTTCTTTATCTCCTTTATCCGTTCAAGTGTTGATGCACACTAAGTGGGCACCCATATCTCGGCTATTGTTAATAATGCTGCTCTGAACATTAGGGTGCCTGTATCTTTTCAAATTCGTGTCTTTGTTTTCTTTAGGTATCTACCCAGAAATGGAATTGCTGGATCATGTGGTCGTTCTATTTTTGGTTTTTTGAGAAATCTCCATAATGTTTTCCATAATGGCTGCACCAATTTACATTTCTACCAAGAAAGGACAAGGGTTTCCTTTTCTCCATATCCTCACCAATATGTGTTATTTGTGTGGTTTTTGATTATTAACATTCCAGTAGATATGAGGTGATATCTCATTGTAGTTTTGTTTTACATTTACCTAATAATTAGTGATGTTGAACATCTTTCTATGTGCCCGATAGCCATGTATATGTCTTCTTTGGAACAATGTCTTTTCGGATCTTCCACCCATTTCTGGATTGTTTGTTTTTTTGATATTGAGTTGTATGAGCTTTTTATATATTTTGGCTCTTAGCCCCTTATCCATCGTATCATATAGGCTTGAGTATTGTCTTCTATTCAGTAGGTGGTCTTTTTTTGTAGATCATTTTCTTTGCTATGCAAAAGCTTTTAAGGTTAATTAGTCCTATTTGTGTGTTTTTAGTTTTGTTCCTTTGCCTTAGCATGTGGATCCAAAAAGAATTGCTATGATTTATGTCATTAGAATGTTCTGCCTATGTTCTCTTCTAGAGTCTTATGGTTTCAGGACTTACATTAAGGTCTTTAATCTATCTGGAGTTTGTTTTTGTATAGGATGTGGAGAAATGTTTTAATCTTATTATTTTACATGCAATTGTCTGGTTTTGGATCTTTTGAAGACTATAAAACTTATCAAAATTAGTAAGGGAAACAAAAAGGATTGTGCTGTAAAATCCTTTCTTTTTTTTAAAATCCTAATCTTTATTAACTTTATTTTTTTCTTTGTTGCTGTTAGGGCCACACTTGCGGCATATGGAATTTCCCAGGTTAGGAATCGAATCGGAGTCCCAGCTGCTGGCTTATGCCACAGCCACAGTACTGGGGTATCTTAGCTGTGTCTGTGACCCACCCCACAGCCCATGGCAATGCTGGATCCTTAACCCATCGAGTGAGGCCAGGGATCGAACCTCCATCCTCATGGACACCAGTGGGGTTCGTTACTGCTGAGCCATGACTGGAACTCCCAACTTGCTTTAATTTTTAAAAATCATTCATTTTTCTAGATTAATCAACATATTTATAAATAATAATCTCTAATGCATGCAGATAATTCCTGCCTATTTCTGTAGCATAATTGTTAATTGGCTATTTTTTGCATGTTCAGATTATTTTTATCCTTTATTAACGGCACATAGATCTAAATACAAACCACAATGTATTAAGTTTCGGTCTTCAGTGAATCAGACAGCTTTTGGTAAAATGGGCATATCTGGCAAAACAGACAGCTTGGTCATTAGTAACCATCACTACTATCCCCTGGTTGTAGAATTATCACATCTTCTTTTTCTTTTCCAGCTTTATTGAGATGAAATCGACAAATAAAATTGTGAAGACTTAAGGTGTATAATGTGATGATACATATATCAAATATATATCCCTCGATGTATGTGTCCATTGTGAGATGACCACCACGATCAAGTTAAGCAACGTGTTCATTGCTTCTGTGTATGTGTGTGGTCAGAAGAGTTAAGATCCGTTCTGTTAGCAAACTTCAAGTACATAATTCAGTGTTATTAACTACCGTCACCATGCTGTGTGTTAGATCCCCAGAACTCATTCATCCTATGCTGTAGGTTGTCACGGTAGCTGTCACAGTTCTCCATTCCTTGTCCTATACCCACTGCTATGTGGGTAGCTGAGAATCTCTCATAGATCACAGCACCTCCCTGAGAACGAAATGTTCAAAGCCAAGGTAATGTTCCTATAGATGCCTCAAGCGACTAGACTGTGTTATAACGATGTCCATTTATCTTAAGAGCAAGTTTTTGGATGATTTCCAAATGTATTTGGTCGGGATTCATCTGTACCTATGTAAATCTGTACCTGAAAATGTTTAAAATTATTTATATTATTTAGTGTTAGTTCAGTTTTCTTCTTCCATCCTAGAATTTAAATAGGTGTTCTCCTTCTTTTGAAAAACATTTTCACCATGAGGAATCTTGGTGAAAATTTCCCCTAATTTTCTTTTAATAGTCTGCAACAGATATTTCTGATGTGTTTTTTTTGTGTGTGTGTGTGTGCCCAAATGTGGGATGAACCAGGGACCTTTTGGATTACTTTTAAATTTTTAATAATTTTCTTTTTTTTGGATGTTGACATATTTTTATAGTACACACAACCCAAAAAGGAACTATTTAACTCTATGTCGTGTACCAATAATTAAGATTGAAGAATTTTGAAACATTTTTATGGAAGGAAGTAATGCACACTACAGAGCTAATAGGGCATAAAGAGCCATATGGGACACACATATGTGGAAGCAGTACCCCAGTGACCACCACAGAAGTCATACGGACACCTCAGGGGCTAGAAAATACCGAAGAGTTTAGAGTGAGAACTTGTTAGGCTTCTGAGATATAATCTGGCAATTTGTCCTTTTAGCCTATACTTTAGCCTAAATGGGAACATTTTGGGAAACCTGTCTAGTGTTGGACTCATCTACTAAAATTCTTTGGTAACCAACTTCCTTCCAGAATTTGGTAATGAGAACTTTAACTGTGAGTACAGAGGTATCTCCAAAATAACAATCACTGTTATTCAAGAAGGTTCTTACAAAACGGATTGACAAGTACAGTTCTTCCTTTCTTTCTTCTTTCCCTCCTTTCTTCCTTCTTTCCTTCTGTCCTTCTATCCTTCCTCCCTCTCTCCCTCTTCCTTCCTTCCTTCCTTCCTTCCTTCCTTCCTTCCTTCCTTCCTTCCTTCCTTTCTCTCTTTCCTTTCTCTCTTTCTTTCTCTCTCTCTCTCATTCCTCTTAGGCTGACTCTACATCTTTTTCAAAGAGCAATTTTTGTGGTCCTCTGGTATCTACCTATGAGCCAATACTTTTTTCTTGCCTAGAGTTCTCCTAAGAGCTGCCTTGACTTCCTTGTTCCGTAAACTGTAGATGATGGGGTTGAGCATGGATGTCACCACGGTATAGGAGAGGGCTAGGAGTTTATCTATTCCTGGTGAATGGCTAGCCTTGGGTCTCAAGTAGGTGACAGATGCTGAGCCATAGAAGAGTGTTACTACAAGTAAGTGGGAAGAACAGGTGGAAAGAGCTTTTTGGCGGCCCTCAGGTGAGGGCATGCTGAGCACGGCAGCTAGAATTCTGCCATAAGAAGCAATGATGAGTAAAAATGGGCTGGAAATGCAAAGGGTGGCTGCAACAAAGACTGTAGCCTCATTATGGGAGGTATCCCCACAGGCAAGTGCCAGGATAGGGGGGAGGTCACAGAAGAAGTGGTCTATTTCACAGGGGCCACAGAAGTCCAGGGAGAAAATATAGTTGGTCTGGCCCAAGGCTACCATGCATCCCACTCCCCAAGAAACCATTGCCAAATGGACACATACTCCACGACTCATTCGTGTTGCATAGTGAAGTGGGGAGCTTATGGCCAAATAGCGGTCAAAAGCCATGGCCGCCAAAAGACAGCACTCACTGACAGCAAATAATGTGAAGAAAAACATCTGTGTAGCACACCCCTCCTGAGAGATTCCTCGGGCCTCGCTCACAAGGCTCTGCAGCATCTTGGGTGTGACAGAACACGTGTAGCCAATCTCCAAGAGAGACAAGTTGGCCAGGAAGAAGTACATGGGGGTGTGGAGGACCGGGTTGGTCCAGATGGCAGTGGCTATGAGAGCATTGCCCATCAGTGATGCTAAGAACATGAGCAGGATGAGGGTAAACAAAAGGAAACACTGTTCAGTGACCTCAGAGAATCTGGCAAAGGCAAAGCGTTTGACAGACATGCTGTTGTCCTGCCACAAGGAACAGTTGAAGGTCATGCCTAGGAAAAAGAAGGCAAGGTCATCATCAAGAGTCTTTCAGATGGAAATATGAATCTTTCTCCTACTCCTAACAAGCTCTCGTAAGTCAGAGAGATAGATTTCTTTTCTGCAATTCTAAAATTCAAAGTTTGGAAGTTACCCTCATCTTGAAACCAAATCCTATTCCATGTTCACTCTCCTAGTTGATTTTCATAAATAATCTAGTCAGCAGGCATGAGATGGAAAACAGTTTAGTAAAATTCTCTCTCTCATCCCTTCATTTTACCAGTTGCCAAATACTACCAAATAAAGGTCCTCCCATACCTACCTATTTCTTTCCTTTTCTTTAGCCACTGACTTGCTTTCTTTACTCATTTATCAAGAAGTATTTATTGAGCACAGCATATTTTCAAAGTATTTTTCAGTTGCTGTTGTAGGTCTTGGATTCAACAAAGAAGGAAAAAAGAACAGAAATAAACGGACTGGTTCAGAATTCTGTTAAATATGAAATAACAAAGATTATATGATTACAGGGACCCTTCGCGTGTATGACTGCTGAAAAATGTGCTCACACATCAGGTATTCTATTATAATGCATTTACACTTATATTAAAGCATTTAGAAACATTTCCCTTTTTTGCTATTAATGAATACAATTTAATATTTCTTCTTTCCATGTGGCACCACAATTCAGTTGAGGTGGTGGCAAAGAAAACAGAGACAATTGTTTATCTTTTTTTTTTTTAATCCAAAATATTTTCTTTCTTTCTTTTCTTTATTTTTTCTTTTGCTTTTCAGGGCCACACCCATAGCATATGGAGGTTCCCATACTAGGGGTCCAATTGGAGTTGTAGCTTTGGGCCTGCACCATAGCCATAGCCATACCCTTGCAGCACCAGATCCAAGCTGCATCCGAGACCTATACAACAGCTGTTGGCAATGCTGGATCCTTAACTGTTTGAGAGAGGCCAGGGATTGAACCTGCATCCTCATGGATCCTAGTTGGGTTTGTTAACTGCTGAGTCATGACGGGAATTCCCCAAAATATTTTCGTGCTATCCTGACTTCTTAATATAGCCTATGCAGTTGCATAGAAAATTCTGGATGTGGAGTTGTCATCTGTTTTGTTGCTTAAATGAAAGATGTGTATCTTACTCATTCTGTCTTCGTGTATCTGAAACAAATTGCAGTTTCCTCAGTGACTCTGATGGCAGGCCTGAGGGGGAAATCCCAACCACAAAAGGAGAATGCGTGACTCTTTCGCAACTGGTGACATCACAAAGATTTCTTTTCCTAAATATCTTGCTCCCGTTTAGACTGTAGACAGCAGAAGTCCGTGTTGTGCGTTGGAGTCAGGGGCTGTGGGAATGAGAGACACCTACTGGTGGATGGCCCACAGTGCGGGCTGAGTGCACAAAGGCTGATGCCTGCTCTTAGTCATGTGATAGCCTTAGACCCACAGGGTGAATTAAATAGACTTCCAGTGGTAAGAACTTTTTAAAACCTGGTAAACTTCAGAGACAGCTGAAAATCTAAGGCATCCAAGATAGTGAAGATCTCTGAGTGCTTCTAAACATTTAAAAGGGCAAAGATGGATACTCTGTCTAGAAATAATTATTAAATCATATAGAAATAAATATATAGGTCTCCCTGGGGGTGAGAATGCAAGCAAAATTGTTCAGTTCTCTCCTCCCTCCCTGTCACTTGGAATAATCTCACATCAGGTAAAATCTGATTTTTTTCAGTACTCTTCCTGTTGTTTTCTGGATTTACTCTTCGTCTTGACCTATGTCTGTTGACCTAAGATCCGTGTAGTAGAGGTCAGCTTTATGTACACACCAAGAATGGTTAATTTTAATCATTGCCTACAGAAAGGGTGTGAGAGGCTCAAGGCAGGTGTCAGGGGTCTGCAGGAAGGAGCGTCTCAGGCAGTACAGTTGGGCATGAACATTCTCTGTCTCTCACCTGGTATATATTTTCTCGAGCTAAAGTTTCTGATTTGTCATGTTGGTGTGAAGGAAGAATGATGAAGCCCTTCCTCTTTCTTGCTGAATTGCTTTGGTTTTAGTGTGCCAACATTGTAGAGGCAACTGTGAATTCAAACTAAGAAATTAAGGAGTGCCCGGACTTCCCATTGTGGCACCGAGGAGACAAACCCAACTAATATCCCTGAGGACATGGAGTTGATCCCTGGCCTCCCTGAGTGGCTCAAGGATCCAGTGTTGCTGTGAGCTGTGGTGGAGGTTGCAGATGTGGCTTGAATCCTGCCTTGCTGTGGCTGTCACGGAGGTTGACAGCTGCAGCTCCGATTTGACCCCTGGCCTGGGAACTTCCATATGCTGTAGGTGCAGCCCTAAAAAGAAAGAAAGAAACAAAAAGACAAAATAAGAAATTAAAATGCACTTTATCACCATCAGAAACTCTTGCCGTTTAGAAATGTCATGTTAACGAACTCATTGGACACTGTATGCAGTATTCTCTAATATTGCCAGTCTATAAAAATAACCTATATTAAGAATCAGCCATCAACCAAATAATGCACCATGATACTAATCTAAAGATATAGGAGTTTCATGCCCACTGATACACCATGTTTGTAGATTCCTACTCAATGTGATGAAAGATCAAGTGGCCGTTGAACATTGACAAGATTCTGCAGGTTCAAATCTTGAGATGGAGTTTCAGTGATAGGTGGATGTATGAAAATATACATAGAGGAGAGAGACAAGATCATTTAAATAGCTCGTGGCTTTCTTCATGTGCCAGCTTACCCAGCCCAAGATCCAAGACATGTACCTTGTCTACAGCTCTGCTTTGGAAATAACCCAGCAGAAGTGATTCATTTGGAGCCAGCTCCACGTAACTAGAACTGTTCCTTAACTGACTCAGTCCCTTATTAGTCTCTATTGTCATGATGAAATGTTTCTTTAGTTCCTATCAGCCAGAGGAAATCATGTGATACATTACTAGATATTTTACCTGAAACGCTTAGTGCAGTGCCTGGAATATAAGAAAACCTCAGTAAATATTAGTCTCCATTATTCTGAAACGGTCATTTCTAAAATGCTTGAATCATAGGTACAGTTTAAATAAACTGGCTGTTGAATATGGCAGAGATGATTTCCCATTGCTTTCCAGCATTTATCCATAGTTATTTCATCGAGGACCTAATATCTCGCTGAGTGATGCCTTAACATAAGCTCGCAGAAACTATTTTAGCACTCGATGTGTGTAACACATACAGGGTGATACAGGCATTTCCAATTACCCAACAACAAGAGCTGTATCTAATTCTTGTGAAATAATTAATTTAGAACAACTTACAGCATAAGTCACAACTTATCCTTTATGACAGGGATACTGGCAAACTGAGGAAATTTTTATGGTCTTCAGAGAGGGGAGAAACTAACTGATGAAAATAATGTCCAGAACTGAATAATGCTTCGAATGCGGGCTATTCTTTTTCAGGCTTTCATCCACCATCTTCCACGACACTCTTAAGACCTCAGTTATATCACATACCTTCAATCATCATTTTTGAGGAAAAAAAGTAGATGGTATTTGCTTTTGAGGAGCCACTCCCTGATTTTGTCTGCATGCTCTCCTTCTAACCTCCCCACGTTCAGAGGATGTAAAGCTCCCCAGCCCTCACTTCTGAGGCTATGCACTGAGAAGCTTTTATTGTCGTCAGGACCGTGTCTGATGCCAGGAAGATTGTGTCTCCGGAGAGAGCATTATGTCCTTCCCAGCAATGCCCTCTCTCCACACACACAAGCGTGTAGAGTTGTGCTGTTTACATGATACTATATTTGAACGTTTCTCATCCTGAAAAGAAGGAATATGAATATGTTTCACTTCCTTTCTTCTCCTTGTTCTGAATCTTTATCGTGCCTTCCTTCTCCTGAGACATATTTTCTTCTAACAAGAGGGTCAGGACATAGTTTGATTCTGTCTCTGAGGAATTGCAATGGACCTGTCTGCCTCTATTTTTGTTAGTTATAGGACACTTAGGAAGCAAAATAAATAAATGTAAAAGGTAATATAAGACAAAAGTAAAAGTAAATCAACAGCAAAATATGATGAATAGCCTATATTATAGATCACTGCTATCCTAGACTGTATGCACAATGAGATATTAATTCAAGTGAGATGTACTCCTGGGGCCAAATATGTGATGCCTGTATACTATGAATATGAACTACTCATATTTAAAATTTTGTTAGAATTAAAAAAGTAGTCATCAAAATAATTAGTAGTCACTTTCACATCGTATTATATTGAAGCAATCAGTGTTTTTCTGGGACTCTCTCCCCAGATAATAAGAAATGAGTGACAATGGAAAAAAATCGGTGCAACTTCTCTAGGCTACTTTGGTCTCCTGGGTTTTTCTAATTGGCCTCATCTGGAAGTAATACTCTTTTTGGTTATCTTGGTGTTCTTCTTGATGACATTATAGGCAACCTGTTCATCATTATCTTGTCGTACCCTGACTCCCGTCTGCATGCAGTCATGTGTTTCTTCATCTCAGACCTCTCTTTTCTGGATCTCTGCCACACCACCAGCCCCATCCCTCAGTGGCTGGTCAACCTTTGGGGTCCAGAAGAAAACATCCAAGGGATTAACAGGAGCTAAATATTCTCCTACAATCTAGTGACCATAGTATGAAGAATATTGGCGCTTGATACAAACTGCTCTAGCCGGGGTTGTCAGACATTTCCCACCTTTTGATAGCTGGGTTTTTCTGCTAGTATCGGATCCCTGTTTAAATTCCCCCCAATAGAAAAATTTAAACTCTGAATATCTAACCATGTAATGATATTAATATTTAAATATTTATTACATGCATAATATTCGATATGCATTGAACGGAGCTGGAATGATACAGTTAAGCTCATAATAGTAGTTGCCTCTGGGTTGGGTTTTGGGTCAGGGAGTGATAGAAAGGACACTGATTTTCTCTGAGATATTTTATGTGCTAGAAAATGCTGGAAATAAATATGGCAAAAGTAATAGTTGATGATTCTGAGTTGTGGGAATGTAGGTTTTCTATGTGTGTGTAATATTTTAAGTATCTGAAATAAAGAATAACAGAGAATTAAAGCAGAATTGTTTGTTAAAATATCAGTTCAAGTTAAAATTCACCATGATGGTAATAGTAGCTCACATGTATGGAGTAATTATGTACTAAGCACTGTGGAGAATGTTTTATCTTTTCCTTGTTGAATTCGTACAACAATCAGGACCAAGGACACATAAAGACTGTTTTCTGGTACTTCTCTTAAACAGAAAGCAAAATACCCAGTTGCTCTCTTAAAATCACAATTTTTAAAATGATATCACTTATACATGCAATCTAAAATATAGCACAAATGAACGTATCAACAAAAGTGAAACGGACTGAGAGACTTGGCGAACAGACTTGTGGTTGCCAAGGGGGAGGGGGGAGTGGGATGGACTAGGAGTTTGGGGTTAGTAGAAGCAAACTCTTATATTTCTAAGGGGCAAGTGATGAGGTCCTACTGTGTAGCACAGGGACCTACACCCAGTCTCTTGTGGCAGAACATGATGGAAGATAATATGAGAAAAAGAATGTATGTATATGTATGGCTGGGTCACTTTGCTCAATAGCAGAAATTGGTTCAACACTGTAAGTCAACTCCACTTACTAAAAAAATGTAATCTTATTGTAATACAATTTCCAAACCCAGATTTTCTTTCTATCGATGTCATATATTAGCTAGAAACAATATCATAATTTTAAAATGTTTCTTAATTCATGAACTCATCATATACTGTTTTTTTGTTACACTAACAAGTCAGTTATTGGATATAGTTGTATTTTATTTTTTCTATATCATGGCAAATCTCTTGGCAAGACCTCAAGGGAAATTATTCATAAGGATGTTTTGGAAATTTTAAATAGTTATGTTAGGTTTTCAGAGTTTTGGTGGTTACCTTCTGAGTTATAGTTTGAATGGTCTTCAAAGATTATTTTCAATATTTTGCAGGGCTAAACGTGGCCTTGACGTTTAGAGATGTTAGGCAGAGACAATTAACTCTAATTAATAGTAAAAATGTACAATTTAGTTTTTAATGTATCCCATTTTTCAAATGTCTCATGCTCCCTATTCCCCCACTTAGACCACCTCTAACAAGTTATTCCTCAAATGTGGCCCTTAGCATGATGAGGAATTGGGGAAGAAATTTCAGGGCAACCTGTTCCCTTTCGTATAAGGACAGCTTCACGAGCATGCTCATCAGTGAAGGTTGGTCTATAGAGTCATTGTTTTCTTCAGGCAACAGTGTATCATGTTGAAGGTATTCCTGAGACACTGTTGTAACTAGGACAGCTCCTTGAAGGGCATTACTTACCACTTTGGGATTTACCCTCCCAATGGCCCCAGTCAAGGAAAGCATGTCCCATTATTCTTTTGTTTCCATAAAACTCCCTTTGCTCTAGGAGAAGGGCTCTATCCCCTGAGACACTAAATGCTCTAATGAGTTCCTCCTTCCAGCTAAAACCAGATCTTTTAGTAGACTCAGAATTCTCTGTTGTGTCGCCATGATAATCATATAATTTTCAGACTCTGCTTTCCTAGTGTGATGCAGTAGACTAGACTCTATGGTGCATCTGTCCAGCCATCCCTTTATGTTGGTGATGTGAAAGAGATGAAAACCAGAGATCAGGTTGGTCCCTACATAAAGAGGCATCAGCTGGGCAAAGAGAGGGACTATGGACAGACACAGAAAGGGCATTTAGTGAAAGGAGTTGTTTGAGTGTTAGGCATGCCCTAGGTAAGGGTATTGAAAGACTAATATGAGAACAAAGACAGCTGACCAGTGATATGGGGATGGAGAGGCGAAACTCATGTCTGTCACTATTTCCTCCATAGAAATTTAAAAATAAGGACATTTAGAAATAATGTCTTATTAGTATTTTTTTTGTCTTTTTATCTTTTCTAGGGCCGCTCCGGCAGCATATGGAGGTTCCCAGGCTCAGGGTCAAATGAGAGTTGTAGCCACCGGCCTACGCCAGAGCCACAGCAACGTGGGATCCAAGCCTTGTCTGCGACCTACACCACAGCTCACGGCAACGCCGAATCCTTAACTCACTGAGCAAGGCCAGGGATGGAACCTGCAACCCCATGGTTCCTAGTAGGATTCGTTAACCACTGAGCCACGACGGGACCTCCATTAATGTCTTATTTTTAAGAAAAGGCGATATTTCATTCCACAGTGCAAGAAAACAATCTTTGTAGAGATCTTTTTCCCCACTCCTTTGTAAAAAATAAACTTACCTGTAACGTTCCTATTGTTTGTCTACTTACTTCTGATTATTTTATTAAGAGTTTTAAGTCTTAGAGGCTTGGAGACAAACTGTTTCTAACTTTCCTGTTGAAACTCAATATCTAGTGCTAACGTCTTTTTCAAGAATGGTACTTGAGCAAGTAAGAGACCTCAAAAGAGGTAACCAGAGGTGGCTCTATTAGTTTTGTTTGTTTGTTTTTTCATTTCTTTTTTCTTTCTTTCTTTCTTTTTTTTTTTTTTTTTTTTGCCATAGCTTGTTAGGAAGTGTGAGAGAAAGAATTGGCTGTGTGAGGAAACAGAAGTGATGAGACATTATTGGATGAGGCAAAGCTCTCACGGAGAGACAGACGGATATTTCAATGGTGGGATACTTATAATACGAAGCAAGCTAAAAATCTTAGTTCACATGAATAGATCTGTGAAGTACAGGGGGAGAACCTTGATAAAATGCCTCTTTTTTGGTGGGAGGGGGTGGGCAGTGGAAAAGCAATTTATTGCTTCTTTGGGCTTTAAACAGCCAAAGTGCACTCATAGTCCACAAGAAGGAGCATAAATTTGTAACACAGTGGTATCACCGTAAAATGCCTCTTAAAGGACACATGAATTTAACTGATTTGAAAAGAGAAATTTTTTAGGAAAAGGAAGCTATAGATTCAGCGAGAGAGCCAAGAAGAAAGGAAGAGTGTGAGGTTGGAGGAAATGGCTTGTCACAATACAGTGGAAAACTTTCCTATGAAAGAGGCGAAGAAATCACTTGAGTTATAGCTATTTACGAAATGTATCTTTTCTTAAAGAAAAGGAAACGTAAGATCCCTAGTAACAATATATTAAATGATGAACAGCCATTTAATGATTTCATTAAACATGCAGAATTCTTCATGAAACTTACTTCAGGCCCTTTGTTCAGGTTCCTCAGCCCTGTGATAGACATATATGCACTTCCAGCTTTAAGCACTAGTATTCAGTTTACTCTCTGTTTTCTCCATCCCACACCCTTCCTTGCTTCTTTGCTCTCTCAATGAGTTTATACCTTCCTTTTCCTAAAAATTTCTCTTTTCAAAATAGTTATATCTACATGTTCTTTAGGAGGCATTCTACCACTGTTCTCCCTATCTGCCTCACAGATCTATTCATGTGAACTAAGGTTTTCAGCTTTGTTCATATCACAGGTATCCATAAATGGATGTGCCTGTGTCTGTCTCTCTCTTTTTTTTTTGGTATTTCTATGTGTATTTAATTTTCAGTTTAGAGATAAGCTATGAGTGTGAGGAAACAAATCGGAAGATAAAGTTCTTTCTATAAGAATATTTAATTGAAGCTCAATATTTTTTACCCTATGTCAAAATTTTGAAACCATAAATGAGTTTATATTGTTCATCATATCTTTTTATCTGTGTGTAAGATTATCTGGGTTGCAATTATTGTGTTTTTGATAATCAGATAAGCAGAAATGGCATGAAAATGCTGAAAAGAAAACTAAAGCTAATTGTTTAAAAGATTATGTTCCATGGAAATTTTCCTTTGTAGCTGTGCTAGAAAATGTTCAAGTTACTATTTACCCAGACATCACCCTCGGGTGAATGAGAAGAATTCAGCAGTTAAGAAGTTGTTTCTCTGCAGCAGGGAAAATATCTGGATGAAATATAAAAGTAACAAGAAAAAAACCTTTGCATTTACTTAAAAAAATTTTTAGTCTGGTAAAATATTACATTTGCAGAAAAGTTGCAAAAGTGGTACAAAGAACTGTCATTAGCCTTTTGACCAGAGTCAGCAATAGTTTACATTCAGCCTGAAATATTTATTCTATTATCTATCAGTCATCTAGCTAGCTATCATCAATGTCTATGTATCCATCTGTCACCCATCTCTCCTTATCTCCCTCTCATCTATCTATATCATCTCTTTTTGAGACTAATGTAGAGACAACCCGTCCTTTTATTGTAAATACTTAGGTGTTTTCCCCTAAGATCAGAGATATTATTTTACATAACCAGTGTATAGTTAACAAAGTAGAAAATTTAATATGGATACAATATTATCATCTGACCCATAGTTCATCTTCATACTTCTCCCGTTGTCTCAGTAATGTTGATAACAGCTATTTTTTCCCATTTCAGAAGCAGACATTTAGGTAGTATGTCTCTTTGATGTCCTTTAATCTGGACCAGTTCATTTATCTTCTTTGAATTTGATATTTTTGAAGCGTGCAGGCCAGCTCTTCTGTCCAAGTTGTCTCCGTGTGAGTTTGTCTCATTGTTTCTTCATTGTTAAGGTCAGGCTGTGCATTTTTTGGCAGGAATATGACTGAAACATTATGTCCTATTCATAGCATCATATCAATAGTCACATGCTGTTGGTTTGTCCTAACATCGGAGATGTTAACATTGATTACTTGGCTATATGGTGATGTCCACCAGGTTTTTCTAATGTAAAGGCTACTGCTTTTCATTTTGTAATTAGCAAGTAATTAGTGGAAAAATATTTAATTAAATTTGTTTTAATTTTTGGCTGAACCCATAGCATGCATAAGTTCCTGTGCTAGGGATAGAGCCTGAGGCACAGCATTGACAACACCACATCCTTAACTGCTAGGCCGCCAGGGAACTCTGTGGGGAGATATTTTAACCTATGTTCCTATTTCTCATCTTACTTTCATTCCCCATTTTTTAGCATACATTTATGCTTTTCGAACCCCATCATTCTATTTTTTCAATTTAATTTTATTGGCATGTAGTTGATTTACAATGTTATATTAGTTGAAGGTATATAGCGATGTGACTCGGTCATACATGTAAAAACATCCATTCTTTTTCCCGTATAGGTTTTTACAGACAATTGAGTAAAATTTCCTGTGCTATGTACAGCAGGTTCTCATTAATCATCTATTTTACACAGTAGTGTTTATGTGTGAATCCCACCCTCCCAATTTTTGTCTCCCCCCAGTGGTTTCCCCCATGGTAACCATAAGATTGATTTTGAAATCTGTGTGTTTGTTTCTGTTTTTTAAATAAGTTATTTTGCATAATTTTCATTAGAGTCCACATATACGTGATATCACATAACATTTTTCTTTCTCTGTGTGACTTACTTTACTTAGTATGGTAAACTCTGGGTCCATCCATGTCGCTTAAGTGGCATTATTCCATTCTTTTTCATGCCTCAGTAATATTCCACTGTGTATATGTATCACATATGTTCTTATATTTATTAATTAGGATACTGCTTACAGAGATAACTTTGTCTTTTCTACTATGTATTTTTTCTTGTAAAATTCCTCATACGAATGTGGATTCTTATTTCTTTCATCTCATTAGTATCATAATTTCTCTTAAAGCCTAATTGTCTCAGAATTGAAAAGTGGCAGGCTCTTCAAACTGGTTTCTGTTTCTTTTTTTCTTTCTTTTTTTTTTTTTTTGTCTTTTTGCTATTTCTTGGGCCGCTCCCGCGGCATATGGAGGTTCCCAGGCTAGGGGTAGAATCAGAGGTGTAGCCACCGGCCTACGCCAGAGCCACAACAATGCGGGATCCGAGCCGCGTCTGCAACCTACACCACAGCTCACGTCAATGCCGGATCGTTACCCACTAAGCAAGGGCAGGGACCAAATCCGCAACCTCATGGTTTCTAGTTGGATTCATTAACCACTGCGCTACAACGGGAACTCCCTGTTTCTTTTTTGTGTGTCTCTGTGGTTCTTGGAGAATTTTTTCTCTATTGAAGTATTGCTGATTTATAATAATATATTAGTTTCAGGTGTACAGCAGAGTGATTCATTATTATTGCACATTAAACCCCATTATAGGCCATTATAAGGTAATGGCTATAATTTCTGTGTTGTAGAGTATATCTTTTTTGCCTATCAATTTTGTATATAATAGTTTATATCTGTTAGTCCTGTACTCCTAATTTGTCTCTTGTCCCTTCCCTTTCCCTTTTGGAAACCACCAGTTTGTTTTCTGTATTTGTGAGTCTGTTTCTTTTTGGAATAATTAGTAATGCTAATTTTTAGATTCCACAGAAGTGACTCTTATGTGGAGTGTGTGTCTTTTTCTGTCTGACTTAGTTCACTAGGCATAATATAATCTAGGGCCATCCCCATTGCTTCAAGGGGCAGTATGTCATTCCTTTTAATGGCTGAGTAGTATTCCATTGTGTATATGTATATATACGACATCTTCTTAATCCAACCATCTGTTGATGGGCACTTGGGTTGCTACCATGTCTTGGCTATGGTCCATAGTGCTCCTATGAACACTGAGGTGCATTTTTTGGAACTAGTGTTTTTGTTTTTTTCTGGGTGTCTATCTGGGAGTGGAATTGCTGGATTGTATGGTAGTTATATTTTTAATTTTTTGGATGCACCTCCTTGCTGCTTTCCACAGTGGCTGCACCAGTTTACTTCCCATCAACAGCATGCAAGTGTTCCCTTCCCCCCAACTCCTCCTCAACACTTGTTATTTGTAAACAACAAATGTTGTTATTTGATGATAGACATTCTGACAGATGTTATGTGATATCTCATTGTTGGTTTGATTTGCACTTATCTAATAATTGAGCATCTCTTTATGTGCCTGTTAGCCAATTGTATGTCTTCGTAAACATTTCTCTTCAGGTCTTCTATTCGTATTAAGATTGAGTTATTTGTTTGTTTTGTTTGTTTGTTTGTTTGTTTGTTTTGAAAGGGAATTGTACCTGAACTCTGTGGATATTTTGTATGTTAACTCCTTGTTGGTCACATATTTGCAAAACTTTTCTTCCTTTCTGTAGGGTATCTTTTTGTTTTGTCCGTGGTTTCCTTTGCTGTGCAAAAGCTTTTAAGATAAATTAGGTCCGCCCTTTTAATTTTTGTTTTTATTTCTTTTCCCATAGGGAGTGATCCAAAAAATATTGCTCTGATTTATCTCAAAGAGTGTTTTTCCTATGTTCTCTTTTGGAGTTTTGTGGTTTTGTTGTTACATTTAGATCTTCAAGCCATTTTGAGTTTATTGTTGTATGTGGTGTGATTAAATGTTCTAGTTTCCTTGTTTTATATGTGGCTGTCCAGGTTTCCCAGCACGACGTGCTGCAGAGACTGTCTTTTGTGCATTGTATAGTCCTGCCCCCTTTGTTGGAGATTAATTGACCATAGGTGAGTGGGTTTATTTCTGGGCCATTCTGTTCCATGGATGTATGTGTCTGCTTTTGTGCCAATACCATTCTGCTTTGATGACTGCAGCTTTGTAGTAAAATCTCAGGTCTGGGAGGGTTGTACTTATGGCTGTGTTCTTTTTTCTCAAAATTGCTTTGGCAGTTGTATCTCCATTTATCTTGAGTGTATGTAATTCTTTTGCCAGGTAACAGGAAATGAATGATGATGGAAAAACTCAATGCAACTTCTGGAGGCTACTTTGTCCTGCTAGGTTTTTCCAATTGGCCTCGTGTGGAAGTAGTACTCTTTGTGGTTGTCTTGATGTTCTACTTAATGACATTGACAGGCAACCTGTTCATCATTATCGTATCATACCTGGACTCCCATCTGCACACTCCCATGTACTTCTTCCTCTCAAACCTGTCTTTTCTGGATCTCTGCTACTCTACCAGCTTCATCCCCCAGTTGCTGGTCAACCTCTGGGGCCCAGGAAAAGCCATGTCTTACGTAGGTTGCATGACTCAACTTTACTTTTCCCTTGCACTGGGATCCACAGAATGTGTGCTTCTGGTGGTGATGTCATATGACCATTGTGCAGCTGTATGTAGACCCTTGCATTACCCTGTCCTCATGCACCCTCGTTTCTGCCATGTGTTGGCTGTGGCTTCTTGGGTAAGTGGCTTCACCAACTCGGCACTTCATTCCTCATTTACCTCCTGGGTACCCCTGTGTGGACATCACCAAGTGGACCATTTCTTCTGTGAAGTTCCCGCACTGCTGCGACTGTCTTGTGTTGATACCCGTGCTAATGAGCTGGCCCTCATGGTCACGAGCTCCGTTTTTGTTCTCATACCTCTCATCCTCATTCTCAGCTCCTATGGTGCGATTGCCCGGGCTGTGCTGAGGATGCAGTCAACAGCTGGACTTCAGAAAGTCTTTGGGACATGCGGAGCCCATCTTATGGTTGTATCTCTGTTTTTCATTCCAGCCATGTGCATATACCTTCAGCCCCCATCAGGATGTTCTCAAGATGGAGGCAAGTTCACTGCCCTCTTTTATACTGTTGTCACACCCAGCCTCAACCCTCTAATCTACACCTTGAGAAACAAAGATGTAAGAGAGGCAGCAAAAAGATTAGTGGGGTGAGAGTGAGCCTGTATACTCTGACATTAAGAGCATAATGGAGCATGTCTTCACCAGTGGCTCATCTGCCCATCCATGTGTCAGCCACTTTTTCATTCACTCACTTTCTCCGCACTTATGGGCTCTCACAAGGTCACAGAGTTTGTGGCAGCCAATATGAATTAAACACAGACTCCCCAAATACACGTCACTCTCTCTAGCGGAGAAAAAATCATGTACAATCAAGATCAAATGCAGTATTAAATTTTTTTCCAGTGGCACAAACCTAATAAAACAGAAGTATTCCTTTTCTTAATTGAAAATGACACATGGAACTGTGTTATGTTATGTTCTGTTTTTTTTTTTTTTTGTCTTTTTGTCTTTGTAGGGCTGCACCTGTGGCATATGGAGTTTCCCAGGCTAAGGGTCTAATCGTAGCTGTTGCTGCTAGCTATGCCAGAGCCACAGCAATGCCAGATCCGAGCTGCGTCTATGACCTACACCACAGCTCATGGCAACGCCAGATCCTTAACCCACTGAGCGAGGCCAGAGATCGGACCTCATGGTCCCAGTTGGATTTGTTTCTGCTGTGCCACGACGGGAACGCCAAGGGAGGAGTTGTTTTAAATATTGATAAAGCAGCAAGTGTAGTTCTTATGGAGAGATGATCTTATTAATTTTTTTTTTGGTCTTTTTGCCATTTCTTGGGCCGCTCCCGCGGCATATGGAGGTTCCCAGGCTAGGGGTCGAATCGGAGCTGTAGCCACTGGCCTACGCCAGAGCCACAGCAACGCGGGATCTGAGCCGCATCTGCGACCTACACCACAGCTCACGGCAACACCGGATCGTTAACCCACTGAGCAAGGGCAGGGACCGAACTCGCAACCTCATGGTTCCTAGTCGGATTCGTTAACCACTGCGCCACGACGGGAACTCCCGATCTTATTAATTTTAAATAACCTAGAATATGCCTTTTAATTTCTTGCTTTTTAGGCAGAATTCATCATAAAATTTATCCTCATTGATTTGATTAAAAATACAGTGAAATGTCTTCAATCCTTTCTCCAACACTTACTCTTTTGTTGAATAATAGTTACGATTGAGAGGAATTTTGGCATGTATTCTTTATTATGCCATCAATAGTAAGAAAACAAGTTTTGGAAGTTCCTGTTTTGGTGCAGCAAAAATGAATCTGACTGGGAACCATGAGGTTGTGGGTTCAATCTCTGGCCTTGCTCAGTGGGGTAAGGATCTGGCGTTGCTGTGGGCTGTGGTGTAGGTCGCAGACATGCTGGGATTCCTGTGTTGCTGTGGCTGTGGTGTAGGCTGGCAGCTATAGCTCCGATTGAAGCCCTAGCCTGGGAACCTCCATGTGCTGTGGGTGTGGACCTAAAAAACAAACAAGTACAAAGAAAGAAAGAAAAAAAAAACGGAGGCAACCGAGTACTAGGGTCTGAAAGTGAGTTGATAAATCTGATGGGTATTTGAAAGAATTAGTGAAAATATATTGGAAAATGTTGTGATAAAAGCTATATGAAAAAGTAGTGTTTTTCCTTGTTAAGGAAATTGGTCTAATTTGAACAGTTCTGATTAGTAAGTTCATTATGAAGATCAAGGCATCTGTTTTCCAAAGAAATGAAGGTATTTTTATTAAAGTAATAGTTCTGTGACCTATGTTATTGCTACCTTCTCTATCTGAAAGAAGTGTCCTATGTATGTAACATTTTAAAACTGGAAACCATATGGAGCTCACGTGGAATAAGGTTAAAGGACAATTCAACATAAAATAAACACCTGAGTTTTGTGTGGTGATCTCGTTGTCCGTTGTGGTTTTGAGGCCTTTAACCTTGTCATATGATTGATTCAAATCCTATTTCCTAAAGTTTTGAAATGAAAACCACATTTTCAGACTTCCCCTCAGTTCCTTGGTTGGTTTGCAGTCACACTGATTCTGATGTCTCTGCCCTTGTGTGTCTGTGATTCTCCATCTCCAGCTCGACATAAACGGTAATATGGGCTCTGTGCCTTTGTCCTTAAGCTACTGTCCAAGAAATGAAGAACCGAGACTGTGTATATAAAAGAATTTTTAGTAAGTAATTGGGGCCACATAGAGTGAACCATCACAGAGCGAAATAAAACTTTTAAAAGCAAAAACGATAGTTTAATACAAAACAAAAGCTGACGCACAAGCATAGAGAACAGGCTTGTGGTTGCCAAGGTAGGGGGAGTGGGAGATGGAGAGGGAATTTGGGGCTAGTAAGATGCAAACTACTGCATTTAGAAGGGATAATCAATGCGATCCTACTGTGTAGCACAGGGGACTATATCCAGTCTCTTGGGGTAGAACATGAGGGAAGATAATATGAGAAAAAGAGTGTGTATGTGTGTGTGTGTGTGTGTGTGTATATATATATATGTAGTGTATGTATGAACCGGGTCACTTTGGTGTACAGCAGAAATTGGCACAACATTGTGAATAAACTGTACTTTAATTAAAAAAGGGATAGGAGTTCCTGTCATGGTGCAGCAGAGACATGAGGTTGTCAGTTTGATCCCTGGCCTTGGTCAGTGGGTTAAGGATCCGGCATTGCTGTGAGCTGTGGTGTCGATTGCAGACATGGCTCGGGACTGACGTTGCTATGGCTGTCTCGTAGGCTGGTGGCTACAGCTCCGATTTGACTCCTAGCCTGGGAACCTCCATATGCCATGGATGCGGCCCTAAAAGCCAAACAAAAGGGGGGAATTAAAAAAAAACTCCCCCCCATGTAGTTTAGTTCTTTGAGCCACCTTGTGCTTATGGACGTTCCAACACTTCCTGTAATACACGAGCCTCTGACTGTCTAACTTTAAAAAAAGTTGAAATTTCTCATCTGTTTTCTTTCTTTTCTGCTTGAAAACATAAATTTAAAAAATATGTATAGACTATTTCTTGGAATGCTATAATTATAGCATATATGATATCGAAGCCTAGCCACAGTACCATGATATTCGAATTAATTTGTAATCCAAAACAAAGGTCAGCTACCAAAATTCCCCCAAAGATTAACACATACATTATTGTGTTTATTGTTTTGAACTTTTCAAACCACTAATGTGAATCTTATGCAGTTGTATCACAAACCACAATGAAATATTACCTCATACCTGTTGGGATGGCTATCATCAAAATTAACGCAAATAATAAATGTTAGCAAGGATATAGAGAAAAGGGAACCCTCCTACACTATTGGTAGGAATGTAAATTAGAACAGCTGAATTACCCCATGACCCAGTGATTCCATTCCTGAGTGTAATCCCCCCAAGCCCCACTAATTTAAAAAGATACATGTACCATAGCGTTCATAGTAGCATTATTTATATTTGCCAAAATATGGAAACAGTCTAAGCATTCATGAACAGAAAAATGGATCAGGAACACATGGAACATATATATATATATATATATATATATATACACACAGACACATATGTACACAATGGAATACTACATGGCCATAAAAAGTAATCAGATTTTGCCATTTGTAGCAACATGGATGGACTTGGAGGGTATTATGCTAAGTGAAATAAGTCAGGCAAAGAAAGACAAATACTATATGATATTGCTTATTTGTGGAGTCTAAAAAATACAGCAAATTAATGAATGTAACAGAAAATAAGCAGATTCACAGATAGAGAGAACAAGCTAGTGGTTACTAGTGGGGAGAGGAAAGAGGAGAGTGGCAACGTGGTGGTAGGAGATTAAGCGGTACAAACAATTGTGTATAAAATAAGCTACAAGTATATGTTGTACAACACATAGAATATAACCAATATTTCATAATAACCATAAGTGGAGTATAACCATTAAAATTGTGAATCACTGTATTTTGTATACTTACAATTTATGTAATTTGAACCTAACTATACTTCAAAAAAAATGAGAGAGAGAAAACAAATAGCCTAACTTTGGGTTTTCAACAACAACAACAACAACAACAACAACAACAACAACAACTGAAGGAAAGAAGACACACGACTTGCTTAAGTTTAACTGACTTTTATGTGACAAAATCGGGGTAATGACAATAGATTTTTTATTTTTTATTTATTATTTATTCTTTTATTTTATGCTTTTTAGAGCCCCACCTGCAGCATATGGAGGTTCCCAGGTTAGGGGGTCCAATTCGGAGCTACATCTGTTGGTCTACACCGCAGCCACAGCAATGCCAGATCCGAACCACATCTACAACCTACACCACAGCTCACAGCAATGCTGGATCCTTAACCTGCTGAGTAAGGCCAGGGATCGAACCCACAACCTCATGGTTCCTAGAGGGATTCGTTTCCCCTGGGCCACGACAAGAACTCCACAATAGATTTTTGTAGTCTGAGGCCCTTTGTCATGGCCAGCAATGCCCAGGGTAAGCTAGAAGGTCCGAACTCCTAGCATTGCCAACCCTAAACCTAAAACCAAGAATCGGCAAATTGGCAATCACCCAGTGCACATGAATCTGAGTCACAGACAACTTTACTGAAGAACTGACACTGAATCCAGCCTTTTCTCAGCTAAGAATGGAGGCTAAATGCCGTGAAGGACCAGCTTCTTCTTTATCCCAGTAAAATTTTCCTTCCCTTCCAGACAGCTCTTGTCTCCCAGTTTTTGTCCACTTCCTCTCATGCCTATTCCTGTGCAGCATATTCTCTGAACACATGCTCAGTTATCTCGTCTGCGTATGTCTCAGCAGTGCAGGATGACTGGCACAAGCATGCTATCAATAATTACAGAAACCAGCACGGCTTCCATCCCAGATACACTCGTTTTCTTTTCCTTTGTTGGTCTCAGCTTTGCATATTATATCTCTCTTTTACAAATGTGGGGCTAGAAGGGCACTGGTTATCATATGTCATGACAGCTCCAAGTGATTTCAAGCATAATAAACTTTCAAATTTAAGTCCATCATATTCCAATAACAATTCAACCACGAAGATAATAAAAGTTATGGCAAAAATAATGGTATAGAGACTTAGTATATTGCACCACCAGATTTCCCATTGTTAATTTTTACCATGGGATTTTATTATCTTCTGTTTATAATAATATAATATGAATGTACATTTAAAATATTTTTTTCTGAAATATGACAGAGTATAATGCGACCTATTCATCAATGTTCCTGAGAGTATTTCCCAAAGACAAGATAGAGGAAGTTCCCTTGTGGTGCAGTGGATTAAGGATCCAGTGGTGTCACTGCATCGACTGGGTCACTGCTGTGGCATAGGTTTGATTCCTGGCCTAGGAATATCCACATGCCATGGGTGTGGCAATAAATAAATAAATAAAAGATCTAATCAAGGATCACATTGATTAACTTTATGTATCTGTCTCTTAGTGTGCTTTAGTGGAAACTCTTTCTCACTCCTCTCATCTCCCCCCTCTTCCACCCCACCCCACTCCTGCCCTAGTGGCCTCTGGGACTCTTCCAAGTCATTGGAATTCTGAATATCGCCTTTCGAGTAGACATTGGATTTATGGTAGCTGTAAGACATTTGTTGAACCAGAATTCTTATTTGCATTAACTTTATTTTATTTAGTTTATTTTTTGCTTTTTAGGGCCACACCTGTGGCATATGGACGTTTCTAGGCTAGGGGTCGAATTGGAGCTGTAGCTGCCGGCCTATACCACAGCCACAGCAACCTGGGATCCGAGCTGCGTGTGTGATCTACACCATAGCTCATGGTGCAATGCCGGATGCTTAACCCACTGAGCAAGGCCAGGGATCGAACCTGTGTCCTCATGGATACCAGTTGGGTTCATTACCACTGTGCCACCATGGGGACTCCTGATTTGCATGTATTTTGTTTTAATCCTATCCCTTAGAGCAGGATGCACTTGTTGCATAGTAGTTATACTCTGCAGATCTGAGAACACCTCTAATGTGAAGGAAATCATAGGTAAGGATTTGTTTGTTTGTTCCTGGCTGCACCCACGGCATGTGGAAATTCCAGGGCCTGGAATCGAACCTGTGCCATAGCAGCAACCCAAGCCGCTGCAGTGATAATGCAGAATCCTTAACCTGCTGTGTCACAAAATAACTAGTGAAGCCTTTTTGACTTCTCCCTTAAAGACAGTCCTAAATACATGTCTACATTTTTAGGATCTTTTAGAACAAAAGTGAAAATATTTTGCTGTCTTCCTTTCATTCTTCAGGAAAGATTTGCTTGGTTGGGAAAAGAAGAAAAGCTTTTGACCAACTTCTTTGAGAAAGCACTCTTGAGATTGCTCATGCTTTGCATCCAGGATAGAGTACACGCTAAACTTCACATGTAATATGTACTTCCTTCAACAGAGCTTCTTAATGGTTCCTGACAGTATTCTTCATGCTGGAATATACTGAACGTACATGCTGTGGAAACGTGAAGTAGTTTAGTAAAAAGGACATGTTTCTGTGACTTTCCCCCTACCACTACACTCAACATTCTTTATGCTTAAATGTTTGTGTGTATTTCCTTTAGGAAGCCCCAATATTTCAGAGTCTGGAAAGCCCAGTTCTGAAATGCGTTGTCTTTACAGACGTAAAAGATAAAGAAGTAATCTGAAGAGCTCTCAACAGTCTCATAGCTAAGCTTTTGACACAAATCTTCCTGGATTTTGCCCTCCAAACTGAAAATTATCACATTCCTCTGTGTTTAAGACTAAGTAAGACAAAGGGTGTCTTTATTATTTCTTTTTGATTAAAGTGCAGTTGATTTACAATGTTGTGCCAATTTCTGCTTATAGCAAAGTGATCAAGGATATCTTTACTCAAAATGATCAGAGACATTATCTAACATCACAGAATTTTTTACTTTCATTGGCCTGTGTGTGTGTGAAATTAAAAAAAAAATTGGGGGGCATTCAAGCCAAAACTCAGGCCAAAATTTTAAATTATTTAAACAGCTAAATTTTAAAGTTATTTAGAATATTTTCCAAATGAGATAAACCAAAGTCTGTTTGTCTCAAGAACTGGATCAAGCCTCCTATGATCTGCTTTTTTTTTAAAATCAAATATTAGATATGATTTCAAATTGTTTCTTGTTCAGGATAACATGCAACTTTTCATCCAGTGGTTTGCTTAGATTTTGATCATACCTGAACCCATGCCAGAGAAGTCTAAATGGTTCTTGTTTTTCTTAGCTGCTAGGTTCTTCGCTACACAACCATTATGTTGATTTCTCATCCTATTAATTTAACAGCAAGTAACCATAAACTCTTTAATTTGCTCTAAAAGTGTAACTAATTTTGTGACAACAGTTTGATAGATATGAACCCTAGAGCTCAGTTCAGTACTTTGAATTTGTCATGATACAGATTGTGAGCATCAAAGAGATACTCAATTGCTTAAAGTAAGCAAGTTGCTTTCCCTTCTAGAAATACAAATTGCTTCTTCTTGTAAAAGATTCTTGAAGGATTTCAAAAGGCATTCCGGGCTATTTCCATTATGCACAAAATGTTTCCAAGTTGTGGTTCATGATTCTCTCAGAAGGTTCATGCTTATGATATTTAAAAGGGATGTTAAGAAACTTAGGCACACATTTTGTCCATTTTAATATTCAACAATAGATCCTTTAGGTAAAAATACAATCCCTGTACACTTGTTAGTTAAACAAGAGTCACAGTGTGCTTCTAAAGAAGCAACTAGGATCTACGTAAGTTGAAATTGGTTGTCTTCTGAGACTCACGGTTGGTCTGAGGTGTAGAGTGCCTCACTCGGAATGCACACTGGCACCGTGCTGCCCACTTGGATGTGACCAGTCTTGCCGAGAGTGATGAAATTGTTCTTAGGTGGCACTGTCATAGGAAATCCATTGGTGAATGGTTACCATGCTGTCTTATGATTATTAACTTTAACTGATTAGTTTGTATTGTAATATATAGTACTTTTTAAATACTGTTTGACATAGTTACTATTTCAATATGTATTAACCAGTGTAGACTATTTGTAGTGTATTTCCACGGATTGCCCTAACTGGTGCATACTAGCCAAGGATCACCCTTGTCTAACACCATTAGAAAGAGCATTAGAAATATGACATATTTTGCAAGAAGAATAACATGATCTGAGGAAAAATGAGATGAGAATGATTTGTCAGAGGAAGTTCTATACACCTACTCACTTGTCAAAGAATGTCATTCGATGTCTGCGAACTATCACTTGGAAGTGAAAACGCTCCTCACCAGGTTGCCCCATGCACCCTTTACATCCTTATTCCTCAGAGTGTAGATGAAAGGGTTGAGTGTAGGAGTCACCACTCCATAGAAGAGAGCCATGAACTTGGGCTGGTCCCTAGAGATGGAGGAGGGGGGCTGAAGGTACATGCTAATGGCTGGACCATAAAAGAAGAAAACTACAATGAGATGGGAGGAACATGTGCCAAAGGCTTTTTTTCTTCCCTCCGAAGATTTAATCTTAAATACAGCATGTCCGATAGAAGCATAGGAAGCGAGAATGAAGCATAGTGGCACAGCTAACATGAAAATGCAAACCACAGAGAGTGTGAGCTCATTAGCGCCCTTCTCACCACAGGCGGCCTTTATCAGAACAGGAATCTCACATATCAAGTGATCCAGTGTGTTGTGACCACACAGTGGTAAGTGTAATGTGACAGTGGCCTCTGAGACAGCGTAGGTCATTCCACCCAGCCACACAGTGGCCACCAGTAGGATACAGGTGCGCCGATTCATGATGAGGGTGTAGTGCAGAGGCTTGCAGATGGCCACGTAGCGATCGAAAGACATAATAGCCAAAAGCAGACATTCTGTGCCCCCATCATGTGGAAGAAATAAAGCTGAATGGCACAGCCCAGATAGCTGATTGTCTTCTCAGATCCTCCCAGGTGAAACAGCATCTGAGGGACAATGCTTGTGGTGTAGCACATGTCCAGAAAGGAGAGGTTGGTGAGGAAGAAATACATGGGGCTGTGCAGACGGGAGTCTAAGATGGACACCAGAATGATGGCTATGTTTCCCACCATGGCCATGGGGTATGTTAGAAGCAGAATAATGAACAGAGGAAGCTCCAGCCAGGGACGATCTGCAAAGCCTAGTAGAATAAACTCTTCTGGATGGCTTTTGTTAATTCGTTCCATTATCTGCAGTTTGCTTCCCCTGTATCGGAGCAGTGGCAGGAAAGGTAGAAAGATTTTGAGAAATGACAAACACAATTGTATATAGTGGGAGTATATGCACACAATTAAGCATCCATTCATAGAAGATTGGGTGCAGTTACTGGTGATGGAGGATAATTAAAAGATGTGACACCAGGGGACTTAATTTCTCCTCATGACCCTACAGCATAAAGACAGCTACCTTAAGCAAGTAACCGAACCTTTCTGAAATGGAATCTACTACTCTGTGTGATAAAGATGACAATGAGCATGTCCTTGAGCTCTGGTAAGGATTGAATGCCAAGCAGAAGTGACTGTGTTTCAGATGCTCCAAAGTAATGCTTTTATACTTTGATTTGCAGAAATATCACCTAAGGAGGCAGTTAAAGTGAAATTTATTGCTTCCTATCTTCAGGTGACCAATAAAGTAGATGTGGCTGGGTCTTAGGAATCAGATAGGTCTTTTTCAGAGTCCCTGCTGCAAGGCCTTACTGAAATGTTAAGAAGAGTAAAAGCATGCAGTTAGCTCTAGCACAAGGAGTTGGTGGAGAAAACCTAGCCCTTAGGCATCATCAAGATAGGCTTGTCCAGATGCAAGTATATTATTATAGTTGAATAATTACATCATCCCATGGGGACTAAGAAGGCTTTTAATATTTAAATCCGTCTTGGTCATTTAGAATTGAGCAAGAAACTTAAACACTTTGATGACAGCTGGCTGAAGTATAAACTGAGAGAATTTAGCTATAAACATGTTTCCCCCAACTCAAACATTTGTTGTTGGATATCCGTTTTCTTGCATAACTACTTCGTTCAAACCACGCAGTTGATTTTTCATGTCAAATTTTATTCTCTATCTTGTAGGAGTTTTTCTTTATCGGGGGACTTATGTTATTTTTATGTAAGACCTTGGTCTTTTATCAATGCTTTACTTAATTGTATGTAGCTACAAATACAACATTTATGTCCAGGGAACTGGTATCAGAGGAAAGTATTTCCGTTGAGGACCAGAGACTTAAAAGTTTAGGGGCAACATGTAGGCTTACAAGGCACAATTTTCACATAGTCTGTTTCTCTAAGTTCTCAAATCCATCGTGTGAGGTGTCACACAAAGCTCCTCAGGGCTAAGATATCACTGTGGCTCTTTTTTTTTTCTTTCTTTTTTTGTCTTTTTGCTATTTCTTGGGCCGTTTCCGCGGCATATGGAGGTTCCCAGGCTAGGGGTGTCATCGGAGCTGTAGCCTCCGGCCTACGCCAGAGCCACAGCAACGCAGGATCCGAGCTGCGTCTGCAACCTACACCACAGCTCACAGCAACGCCGGATCGTTCACCCACTGAGCAAGGGCAGGGACTGAACCCGCAACCTCATGGTTCCTAGTCGGATTCGTTAACCACTGCGCCATGATGGGAACTCCTCACTATGGCTCTTAATTCCAAAATAACCCTAGGTCTGTTGTGTACAATGAGGTAATATAATAATGATTCCAACTAATCCTAAATGGGCCTTTATGCCAAACACTAAAGTAAGCATTTACACCCACAAATCATTTAGTACTTATCCCCAAACCTTATGACAAAGGAAATTTTAGTATCAGTATTTTATGATATTGTTAATCATTCATCGCTATTGTCTGCCAATAACTATGGGAGCTTCTAAAGATCAAAAAGTTATCAATTTCTTAAATGAGTTATTGAGATTGTGAAACTATAAATTCAGATTGCAAGGTTCCATAGATTATATGTAAGCTCTTTAATTCTGTGCTAGATCTCTGATCTTTTCTATGTCATTCTCATGATATTTCATTACTTTTAATTCTTGTATACCATGACTTCTTTATCCAATTTTTAATCTGCTTTTTTTCCAATTTTTGATTTACCAGTGACTTCACATCCTTATTTAACTGCATAGGTATTTGTTTATCTGGAGTTTTTTATTTCTTTTGGCTGTGCCCAAGGTACATGGAAGTTCTCACCCATATATTGACTTAAGCCACAGCAGTGGTGACGCCAGATCCTTAACTGATAGGCCACCAGGGAATTCCTATCTGTGATTTTCTAAAGTTTTGTCTCTCCACTATTGTATCTTTTTATGCATCATTTTCATCACACAGTATTTTATTTATATTTACAGTTATTTTTAATTTATGTTTAGGAAAATGTTATAGAATAAGTGAGATTTTTATCTGACTTTAAAACATCTAGATAAAACATGGACAAATTAATCCACCAAATTTTTATTGCGTATTTAAATAGCTCACATAATTGAATGAAGGCTATACATTTCATTCAGTTATTTAATATCTTTCAGATATAGTGTTTACTAAAATTTACATGCTTTTAAGACAGTTTTAGATGATAGACTGAGAGAATCTGATTACAAAGAAAAAAAATGTAGTTGCTTTCTATGGGTACCAAACTAGTTATTTCCAAAGTTTAGAGGAGGCTTCCAGAAATGAAATGCTCTGATTTCCCTATGTATATTTGATACTATCATATACATACATTTCAACCTTCCCTAAGAATGGGTAGTTTTTAAATCAAATGTCATTTTACTTACCTTATGTTGATAAATATAATTTAAGAAAAGGAATTATGAAGGAACACACTTGAATTTTTCAAACTTTCGGAGAATGACAGAGAACCCTATAGTACACAGATGAATATTTAAGCATGATCTTTGGAAAGAAAAAAGCCCATATTAGGAAGACAATAGTAGATAATATTGAGAGTGCTTTGCAAATGTGCAATTTATTATAATCCTGAGACTCTTGGGCGTTATTTTCAAACAGCCCATTTATGCTTATCCCAGATGAGTTAGCAAAGTTCCTTGGGACTGGGTTCTCCATGGAAATGCTTCTTATGTACAATTACCTAGTGAATATAGGTTGGTAGCAAGTCTCCTCTATTGCTAGGTTTGTTTTAAAATAAACAAGTTGATTTCCCCAAACACTGAAACTTAATTTTATTTTATTATTTTATTCATTTCCCCCACCCTTTTTCTTTTTTGCTTGTAAGGGCCCCACCTGTGGCATATGGAAGTTCCCAGGCTGTATAGCTGCTGGTCTATGCCACAGCCACAGCAATGCCAGATCCTACCTGCATCTGTGACCTATAACGCAACTCATGGTAATGCTGGATCCTTAACCCACTGAGTGAGGCCAGGGATTGAACCCACACCTTCATGGATCCTAGTCGGGTTTGTTAACCGCTGAGCCATGAAGGGAACTCCCTCACTTTTTCCCTTTTAAGTGTTTCATTTATTCTCATGATTTTTTAAATTGAAGCATGATTGACACACAATGATGCATTAATTTCAGGTATATTACATAATGATTTGACATTTGCATACATTGCAAAATGATCACAGTAAATTTAGCTACCATTGGCCACTGTACAAAGTTACAATTTTTTTTTCTTTGTGATGAGGTCTTTAAGATTTATTTTCTTTCTTTTTTTTCATTTATAATGATTTGTATTTTTTCCATTAGGGCTGGTTTACAGTTTCTATCAATTTTCTACTGTACAGCAAGGTGACCCAGTTAAACATACATGTATCCATTCTTTTTTCTCACATTATCATGCTCCATCGTAAGTGCCCAGACATAGTTCCCAGCGCTATACAGCAGGATCCCATTGCTTATCCATTCCAAAGGCAATAGTTTGCATCTATTAACCCCAAATTCCTAATCCATCCCACTCCCTCCCTCCCCTTTCATCTTGGCAACCATAAGTCTGTTCTCCATGTCCATGATTTTCTTTTTGTGGAAAGGTTCATTTGTGCCATATATTAGATTCCAGATATAAATGATATCATATGGTATTTGTCTTTGTCTTTCTGACTGACTTCACTCAGGATGAGACTCTCTAGTTCTATCCATGTTGCTGCAAATGGCATTTTTTTGTTCTTTTTATGGCTGAGTAGTAGTCCATTGTGTATCTATACCACATCTTCCTAATCCATTCATCTGTTGATGGACATTTAGGTTGTTTCCATGTCTTGGCTATTGTGAATAGTGCTCCAATGAACATGAGGGTGCATGTGTCTTTTTTTAAGGAAAGTTTTGTCTGGATATATGCCCAAGAGTGGAATTGCTGGGTCATATGGTAGTTCTATGTATAGTTTTCTAAGGTACTTCCATACTGTTCTCCATAGTGATTCTACCAGCTTACATTCCCACCAATAGTGCAGGAAGGTTCCCTTTTCTCCACACCCTGTCCAGCATTTGGTATTTGTGGACTTATTAATTGACTGTAGGTATCTGGGTTTATTTCTGGCTTCTCTATTTTGTTCCATTGGTCTGTATGTCTGTTGTGGTACCAGTACGACACCATCTTGATGACTGTGGCTTGTAATGTTGCCTGAAGTCTGGGAGAGCGATGCCTACTGCTTGGTTTTCGTTCCTCAGGATTGCTTGGGCAGTTCTGGGTCTTCTGTGGTTCCATATAAATGTTTGGATAGTTTGTTCTAGTTCTGTGGAAATGTCATGGGTAATTTGAAAGGGATTGCATTGAACCTGTAGATTGCTCTGGGTAGTATAGCCATTCTTACAACATTAATTTTTCCAACCCAGGAACATGGACTATCTTTCTATTTCTTTGACTCCTCTTTAATTTCCTTGATTAATGTTTTATAGTCCTCAGCATATAAGTCTTTCACCTCCTAAGATTTACATTTTTAGCAGTTTTAAAATTTGCAATGTAATATTGACACTATCACCATGATGTACATTATACCCTCATGACTTATTTTATATCCGATTATTATACTTTTTGTCCTCTCACCTCTCTTTTCCACCCTTCAACACGCCTCCCCTCTAGCAACAACCAGTCTTTTCTATTCTGTTCTTTGTTGTCTGTTAGTTTTGTTTTGTTTGTTCATTTGCTTTTTTTTAAGATTCCACATATTGGTTTATTTTTGCCTTTGTTATCATTGTCTTTGGAGTCATATCCAAGGAACTGTTGCCAAGAGTGATGTCCAGGAGCTTAATGCCTGTGTTTTCTCCTAGGACTTTTATGCGTTTTGGTCTTACATTGGAATGTTTAATTCATTTTGAATTAATTTGGTGTATGGTATCAGATAGTGGTCCAGTTTCATCCTTATGCATGTAGCTTTCCAATTTTTACCACACCATTTGTTGAAGAGCCTGTCTTTCTCCCATTCGTTTTGTTTTCTTTAACATAAATTAATCAGCCTTATGTGAGCAGGTTTGTTTCTGGGCTGTTTTGTTATATTGATGTATATGTCTGTTTTTATGCCAATACCATACTGTTTTGCTTACTACTGCATTGTAGTACAGTTTGAAATCATATAGCATGATATCTCTGGCTTTGTTCATCTTAAGATTTCTTTGGCTACTCAGGATCTTTTGTAGTTCCATACAAAGATTTAAAATTATTTATTCTAGTTCTGTGGAAAATGTCATTGGAATTTGATAGGGATTTCATTGAATATGTACATTTCTTTGGGTAATATGGACATTTAAATAAATTCTTTCAGTCCATGGGTGTGGTATATTTCCATTTATTTGTTTGAACTTCAGTACTCTATTTTTATTTTTTGTCTTTTTGCCTTTTCTAGGGCTGCTCCTGCAGCAGATGGAGGTTCCCAGCCTAGGGGTCTAACTGTAGCTGTAGCCGCTGGCCTATGCTACAGCCACAGCAATGCCAGATCCAAGCCCATGTCTGCAACCTACACCACAGGTCATGGCAACGCCAGATCCTTAACCCACTGAGCAAGGCAGGGGATCAAACCCACAACCTCATGGTTCCTAGTCAGATTCATTAACCACTGAGCCATGACGGGAACTCTGAACTTCAGTACTTTTTTCAGTGACCTGTGGTTTTCAGTGTATTAGTCTTTCACCTTCTCAGTTAAATTCATTTCTAGGTATTTTATTCTTTTTTTTTTGTCTTTTTTTTGCCATTTCTTGGGCTGCTCCCGCGGCACATGGAGGTTCCTAGGCTAGGGGTCGAATTGGAGCTGTAGCCGCTGGCCTACACCAGAGCCACAGCAATGCCAGATCCAAGCTGTGTCTGCAACCTACACCACAACTCATGGCAATGCCAGATCCTTAACCCACTGAGCAAGGTCAGGGATTGAACCCGCAACCTCATGGTTCCTAGTCGGATTCGTTCTCCACTGAGACACGACGGGAACTCCCGGTATTTTATTCTTTTTAACGCAATTGTATATAGGGTTGATTTTCTTAATTTCTCTTTCTAGTAGTTGTGGGACAAAACTTTTAAATAGGATTCATTTAGACCAAAGCTAATTTGAGTAAATGGTTGTGGAGAATTTCATGTGAGTTTCCTGAATATCTTTTTTTTTTTAGGACTGCACCCACAGCATATGGAAGTTCCCAAGCTAGGGGTCAAATTGGAGCTATTGCTGCTGGCCTACATTGCAGCCACAGCCACAGCAACATGGCATTTGATCTACGTCTGTGACTTACAGCACAGTTCAGAGCAACACCAGACCCCTGACCCGATGAGCGAGGCCAGGGATTGAACCCACAACCTCACGAATATCAGTCAGATTTATTTCTGCTACACTGCAATGGTAAGTCCTTGACATCTTACTTTGTTCATTTGTGGAATATATCAAATTAGATGTAATATTTCTGGTCAAACAGAATAAGTAAATGAACACCAAAATTAGTTGACAGAGAGAAGAAAAACCATAAGTGGTCTTTCTGGTGAGGTGGAATAAAATTAAATTAAAAATCCTTTAAAATATTTAATGATCTTCTAATATAAAGACTAACAGCCTCTCTTGCTCTCTCTCGCCCTCTCTCTTTCTCTCTCTCTCTCAAACACACACGCACACACAACATTCCACATAATAGTAGTCTGATTTGAATACAAACAATAAGATTTAAAATTTACACACACAATCCGTGAGTACATTATTTTGAAAAGCAAGTTCAAATGTACTGAATAACATGTACAAATAGATACATCTCCCTTTAAACAGCCTCTTCCCATGGCCCATAATCTCACTGTCCTTTCTGTAAAGGAAACCACTAGTATCACATGGGTGTGTATTGTTTCACTTTACAAGTGTGACAGGTATATTTCATTCTCTTTCCTCCCTCGCCCAGATCCACTCTTTGTCCCACTATGTATGTTGAACTCTATGCTCTACTCAAGAGTCTGAAGCAAAAGGAGTCCTTGATATATGGCTTCTGTCTGGATTCAGCCAATGGGGGTCACCAGTTGAGGATTAGAGAAAGAGAGAACAGCTAGTTTGGTTTATTTTCCCTTGGCTCCCTCTCAGCTGGGACACATGAGGCGGCCTGTATTGCTCAAGCAAAAGTCATAGCTCTTGGAGATAGCTGTGTATTATGGTTTCTTTTTTTCTGGTTTCCAGTACCACTTCCCCACTTAGTTGCTTCAGGCCTTGGGTGTGTGACAGACGTCCATTGTGGCTAGTTCCAGGGTAGTGCATGTACAGTACACATATAGACGCCCCTTGTTGGGGTTCTAAATCCTTCTCACACCTTTGATCAATATTTCCTTTTTTCAGCTTCCCTCATTTTCCCAGGTGGAGCGTGCCATCTATTTTATGCTGGGATTATAGCTGATATAACTCTCCATTTACAGACGGACCAAGATCGTTCCATGCTTCCGAACGTTCGAATCTCCATTTCTCCCACCTAAAATACTCTTTCCCAGATTTTATCATGGCTAGTTGGTTCCTGTATTTCATTTTTGAGCTTAAAGATCCCTCTAAGAAGGAAAACTCAATATAAATTTACTTCCCAGGCTCTCTATAGCATAATTTTCTAAGTTTCATCAAAAGATTATTTTCTGGGAGTTCTCATCATGGCTCAGTGGTTAATGAACCCGACTAGGATCCACAAGGACATAGATTAGATCTCTGGCCTTGCTCAGTGGGTTAAGGATCTGGCATTGCTCTGGCTATGGTGTAGGCTGGCAGCTACAGCTCCTATTAGGCCCCTAGCCTGTGAACCTCCATATGCCACAAGTGTGGCCCTAAAAAGACAAAAAAACAAAAAACCAAAAAAAAGAAGTGCATTGTCTAATTTCTACATACTTGTATATTTCACAATGTAGTTTTTATTTTATTATTATTATTAAAGTGTAGTTCATTTACAATGTTTTGGCAAGTTCTGTTGTACAGGAAGATGACTTAATCACTCACATTTCCTGTGCTGTTCAGTAGGGTCCCATTTCCCATTCATTCCAAATTAACAGTTTGCATCCAAAAAAGCCCCCAAATGCCCATCCATCCTACTCCCTTCCCTCTCTCCCTTGGGAGCCACAAGTCTGCTCTCCTTGGCCATGATCTGTTTCTGCATTTTTTGTTTGTTTGTTTTTTAGATAGGATCATCTTTTCCATATTTTAGATTCCACAAATAATTTATATCATATGGTATTTGTCTTTTTTTTTTCTGACTTACTTCATTTAGTATGAGAGTCTCTAGTTCCACCCATGTTGCTGCAAATGGCATTAGTAATATTCCATTGTACAGACGCACCACATCTTCTTAATCCATTCTTCTGTTGATGGACATCTAGGTTGCTTCCATGTCTTGACTATTGTGAATAGTGCTGTTATGAACATAGGGGTACATGTATCTTTTTCAATGCAAGTTTTGTCCAGATATATGCCCAGGAGTAAAATTTCTGGATCATGTGGTGGCTCTACATTTAGATTCCTGAGGTACCTCCATACTGCTTTCCATAGTGGTTGTACCAATTTACATTCCCACCAACAGTGGAGGAGGGTACCTTTTTCTCCACGTCCTCTCCAGCATTTGTTATTTGTTGACCTTTTCTTTTTGTCTTTAGTCTTTTTAGGGCCGCACCCATGGCATATGGAGGTTCCCAGGCTAGGGGTCTAATCAGAGCTGTTGCTGCCGGCCTACACCAGAGCCACAGCAATGCCATGTCTGCAACCTACAGCACAGCTCACGATAATGCCAGATCCTTAACCCACTGAGAGAGGTCAGGAATCGAACCTGTAACTTCATGGTTCCTAGTTGGATTTGTTTTTGCTGCTCTACGATGGGAAGTTATTTGTTCACTTCTTAATTATGGCCATTCAGACAGGTGTGAGTTGGTACCTCCTAGTAGTTTTGATTTGCATTTCCCTAATAATTAGTGATATTAACCATTTTTTCCATGTGCCTGTTGGCCATCTGTGTGTCTTTTTTGGAGAAATGTCTATTTAGGTCTTCTGCACATTTTTCAATGGGGTTGCTTTGTTGTTGTTGAGTTGTATGAATTGTTTCTATATTTTGGAGATTAGGCCCTTGTCTGTTGCATTGTTGGCAAAGATTTTCTCCCATTCTGTGGGTTGTCTTTTCATTTTTTTAATGGTTTCCTTTGCTGTGCAAAAGCTTTTGAATTTGTTTAGGTCCCATTGGTTTCTTTGTGTCTTTATTGTCATTATTCCAGGAGTGGATCAAACAAGATAGCTGGATCGTTAACCCACTGAGCAAGGGCAGGAACCGAACCTGCAACCTCATGGTTCCTAGTCGGATTCGTTAACCATTGCGCCACGACAGGAACTCCAAGATATTGTTATTTATGTCAAAGAGCATTCTGCCTATGTTTTCCTCTAGGCGTTTTATAGTATCTGGCCTTATATTTAGGTATTAATTCTTTTTGAATTTATTTTTGTATGTGGTGTTAGATTTCATTCTTTTACATGTGGCTTTCCAGTTTCCCCAGCACCATTTATCGAAGAGACTCTCTTTCTTCCACTATATATTCTGTCCTCCCTGTCATAGATTAGTTGACCATAGGTACTTCGGTTTATATGGGGGCTTTCTGTCCTGTTCCATTGGTCTATAGTTCTGTTTTTGTGTCAGTACCATATTGTTTTGATGACTGTAGCTTTGTGGTATTGTCTTATGTCAGGAAGCTTGATACCTCCATTTTTTTTTTTTTTTCCGATATTGCTTTGGCTATTCAGGGTCTCTTGTGTTTCCATACAAATTTTAAAATATTTTGTTCTAGTTCTGTTAAGAATGTCTTTGGTAATTTGAGAGAGATTGCATTGAATCTGTAGATTGCTGTGGGTGGTATGGCAATATTTTGATAATATTGATTCTTTTAACTCAAGAGCATGGTTTATCTGTCCATCTGTTTGTGTCATCTTTGATTTCTTTCATCAGTGTTTTACAGTTTTCAGAATATAGGTCTTTTGTCTCTTTAGGCAGGTGTATTCCTAGGTATTTTATTGTTTTTGATGTGATTGTAAATGGGATGGCTTCTCTGATTTCTCTTTCTGGCCTTTTATTATTAGTATATAGGAATGTAATCGATTTCTGTGTACAGTATTTTTGTTATCCATTCTGTTTCATTTCATTTTGCTCAGAGGGCATACTTTCAATCATTTTAAATTTATTGTGATTTGTTTCATGGCCTAACAAATGTTTTATTCTATAGAATGTTCTGTATGTGATGAGAAGTATATGTATTCTGCTTTGTTGGGTGAAGTGTTCAGTAGATGTCTGTTAGTTTTATTTTGTTTATGTTGTTCAAGTCTCTCTCTACTTGCTCATATTCTGTTTAATTGTTCTATCCATTATTTTAAGTGGGGCATTGAAGTTCAACTGTTACTGTGGAATTATCTATTTATCCAATCAGTTCTGTTAGTTTTTTCCTTATGTATTTTGGTAATCTGATACTAGATGCATCATATTTGTGATTGCTATAACTTTTTGATGGATAGATTAAATTTATCATCATAAATTTTTTTTGACTATAGTAACAATTCTTGTCTTTGTGTCTATATTCTCTGATATAGGTATAGCTATTAGTGTGCCCTTTCCCCCTATATTTATTATTATTATATTGAAATATTGATGTTTTAGAATATTATAGAAGATTTAAACAGCATAGTGATTCAGTATTTTTACAGATTATGCTATGTTAAAATTTTTATAAGATAATGGCTATAATTTCCTGTTAGACAATAAACCTTGTTTCTTATCTATATTATACATAGTAGTTTATAGCTATTAATTCCATTCCTCTATCTTGCCTTTCCTCTCTTCCCTCTTTCCATTGGAAAACACCAGTTTGTTCTCTATATTTGTGAAACTGTTTCTGTTTTGTTATAAACATTAATTTCTTTTGATTTTTAGATTCCACATGTAAGTGATAACATGAAATATTTATCACACACATACACACACAGTTATAATGTTCACATCTCCTTCATCTCCTTTATCTATTTAAATGCTAATAGATACTAAGCTTGTTCCCATGACTTGCCTTTGTAAATAATGCTGCTATGAACATTTGGGTGCATGTATCTTTTCAAATTAATGTTTTTGCGTTCTTTAGATACAATCCCAGAGATGGAATTGCTGGATCATATGGCAGTTTGCTTTTCAGTTTTTTCAAGAAAACTCTATAATTTTTTCCATAAGGAATCACTGATTTATATTCCCACTAAGAGTATACAAGGGTTTCCTTTTCTCTACATCCTCACCAGTATTCATTATTTGTATTGTTTTGATGATAGCCATTTTGATAGCTATGAGGTGATATCTCATTGTGGTTTTGATTTGCATTTGCCTGATAATTAGTGATGCTGAGCATCTATTCATGTGCCTGTTAGCCATCTATATATATATTCTTTGAAAAAATGTTTATTCAGGTCTTCTTCCCATTTTGGAGGCCATACCTGAAGCATATGGAAGTTCCCAGGCTAGGGATGTAATTGGAGCTGTAGTTGCTGGCCTACGCCACAGCCACAGAAACATGGGATCTGAGCCATGTCTTCAATGTACACCACAGCTGACAGTAGTGCCTGGATCTTTAACCCACTGAGTGAGGCCAGGGAATTGAACCCGCATCCTTGTAGTTACTAGTCAGGTTTGTAACATGTTGATCCACAACGGGAACTCCTTGCCCATTTTTCGATTGAGTTGTTTGTTTTTTGATATTGAGTTGTATGAGCTTTTTAATGTGTTAACCCCTTATCAGAAATATCATTTGCAAATAATTTCTCCTGTTTAGTAGGTTGTCCTTTTGTTTGGTAGGTAATTTTCTTTGCTTTGCAAAAGCTTTTAAGGTTAATTAGGTCTTATTTGTTTGTTTTTGCTTTTATTTCTTTTGCCTTAGCATACAGATCCAAAAAAGTATTGCTATGATTTATGTCATTAGAGGGTTCTGCCTATGTTCTCTTCTAGGAGTTTTATGGTTTAAGGTCTTATATTTAGGTCTTTCATTCATTTTGAGTTTGTTTGTTTTTATATGCGAGGTGGGGAAATGTTTTAATCTTATTATTTTACATGTAACTCTAGTTTTTGACCTTTTCAAACATGGTAAAATGGGCATATATGGTAAAATACACATTTTCAAACATGAAAATGTCAAAAACTTCAAAATTAGTAAACTAAACAAAAGGTCATGTTATACAAATTGTTTTTAACCTACATTAATTTTTAGTAAATCATTCACTTTTTCTAGATTAGTAAACATGTTTACAAATAATCATCTCTAATACCTAGAGATAATTCCTGCCTATTTCTTCTGCATAACTGTTAAGTAATTACTTTTTATGTTCATATTATTTCCATTCTTAATTAACTGCACAGAGATATAAATAAAAACCACAATGTATTAATGTTTTGGTCTTCAAGGAATTAGATAGCTCTTGGTAAAATGGGCATATATGGTAAAATACACATTTTGGTCATTAATGAACATCAGTAGAATTATCACATCCTTTTCTTTTCCAGCTTTATTGAGATAAACACGACAAATAAAATTGTCAAGAGTTAAGACTTAACATGTATAATGTAATGATTCAATATATGTATCCATTGTGAAATGATTACCACAATTAAGTAACACATTCATTGCCTCACATAGTTGTCTTTTGTGTGTGTGTGTGGTAAGAACACTTAAGATCTACGTTGTTAGCAAATTTGAAGTACATAATACAGTATTATTAACTACAGTTACCATGCTGTATGTTAGAATGGCAGAACTTATTCATTCTATACTATGAGTTGTCACAGTAGCAGTCACAGTTCTCCGTCTTTATCATATTACCACTATTATATGAAGAGTTATTAATCCAAAGGAGGTTTTTACAAAAGGTTGGCAAGTATATTTCTTTCTTTCTTTCCCTCTTCTTCTTTTGTTTTCTCTTAGATTGAGTGTGCATCTTTTTCAAAGAGCAATTTGTGTCGTCTTCTTGTATCTACCTATGAATCAATACTTTTTTCTTGCCTAGAGTTCTCCTAAGAGCTGCCTTGACTTCCTTGTTCCGTAAACTGTAGATGATGGGGTTGAGCATGGATGTCACCACGGTATAGAAGAGGGCTAGGAGTTTATCTATTCCTGGTGAATGGCTAGCCTTGGGTCTCAAGTAGGTGACAGATGCCTGAGCCATAGAAGAGTGTTACTACAAGTAAGTGGGAAGAACATGTGGAAAGAGCTTTTTGGCGGCCCTCAGGTGAGGGCATGCTGAGCACGGCAGCTAGAATTCTGCCATAAGAAGCAATGATGAGTAAAAATGGGCTGGAAATGCAAAGGGTGGCCACAGCAAAGACTGCAGCCTCATTATGGGAGGTATCCCCACAGGCAAGTGCCAGGATAGGGGGGAGGTCACAGAAGAAGTGGTCTATTTCACAGGAGCCACAGAAGTCCAGGGAGAAAATATAGTTGGTCTGGCCCAAGGCTACCATGCATCCCACTCCCCAAGAAACCATTGCCAAATGGACACACACTCCACGACTCATTCGTGTCGCATAGTGAAGTGGGGAGCATATGGCCATATAGCGGTCAAAAGCCATGGCCGCCAAAAGACAGCACTCACTGATAGCAAATAATGTGAAAGAAAAACATCTGTGTAGCACACCCCTCCCGAGAGATTCCTCGGGCCTCGCTCACAAGGTTCTGCAGCATCTTGGGTATGACAGAAGCACGTGTAGCCAATCTCCAAGAGAGACAAGTTGGCCAGGAAGAAGTACATGGGGGTGTGGAGGACCGGGTTGGTCCAGATGGCAATGGCTATGAGAGCATTGCCCGTCAGTGATGCTAAGAACATGAGCAGGATGAGGGTAAACAAAAGGAAACACTGTTCAGTGACCTCAGAGAATCTGGCAAAGGCAAAGCGTTTGACAGACATGCTGTTGTCCTGCCACAAGGAACAGTTGAAGGTCATGCCTGAAAAAAAGAAGGCAAGGTCATCATCAAGAGTCTTTCAGATGGAAAGATGAATCTTTCTCTTACTCTTAACAAGCTCTCGTGAGTCAGAGAGATAAATTTCTTTTCTGCAATTCTAAAATTCAAAGTTTGGAAGTTACCCTCATCTTGAAACCAAATCCTATTGTATGTTTATTATCCTGGTTGATTTGTCAGAAATATATCTGGTCAGTAGACATATAATGGAAAAAAATTAAGTAAAATTCTTTCTCATCTCTTTCTTTTATCATTTGCCAAATACTACCAGATAAAGTTCCTCCCATACCTACCTATTTCTTTCCTATTCTTTAGCCACTGACTTGCTTTCTTTACTCATTTATTAAACACTATTTATTGAGCAAAGAGTATTTTCAAAGTATTTTTCAGTTACTATTGTAGGTCCTGGATTTAATATGTAAAAAAAGATGGAAAGAAGTAGACTGATTCAAAATTCATAAATGTGAAGTAGCAACTCTGCACGATTACAGGGACCATCAGTGTATATGACTGTTGAAAAAGTTGCTTGCACATCAAGTATTTTATTATAAAGCAGTTACACTTATGTTAAAGTATTATTAAGCATTTGCCTTGCACTGCGATTGACTTAATTATAAAATTTAATATCTATGTTTCCCACATAGCAACTCAATTCAGTTAAGGCTGTGGCAAAGAAAACAGACAACAGTTTACTTATTTTTTTTAACCCCAAATATTTTCTTAGATATCCTGACTTCTCAATCATAGCCTATGCAGTTGCATAGAAATCTCTGGATGTGAAGAAATTGTCATCCCTTTTGTCAGTTAAAAGCACAAATGTATATCTTACTCATTCTGTCTTTGTGGATCTGGGACAAATTGCAAGTTTCCCCGGTGACTCTGATGGAAGGAACAAGGCGGAAATTCCAACCAGCAAAGGCGAATGCCTGACTCTTTCTTAACTAGGGACATCACAAAATTTCATTTCATAAATATCTCTCGCCATTTAGACTGTAGACAGCAAATGCCTGTGCTGTGGTTGGCATCAGAGGGTGTGGGAATGAGAGAAACCTGCTGGTGGATGGCACACAGTGTGGGCTGTCTGCACAAAGGCTGATGCCTGCTCTTAGTCATATGATATTCTTAGACCCGCAGGGTGAATTAAAAAGACATCCTGTGGTAAGTACTTTTTAAAACCTCACAAACTTCAGAGACAGTTGAAAAACTGAGATATCTGAGATATTGAAGATCTGTGAATGCTTCTAAATATTTAAACAGTCAAAGAAGGATACTCTGTCTAGAAGTAAATATTAAATAATATAGAAGTAAATGTATAGGTCTCATTAGAAGTGAGAAAGCAAGCAAATGTTAAATTCTCTTCTTCCTCGCTCTCACTTAGAATAATCTCACATCAGGTAAAATCAGATTTTTTTCATTACACTTTCTATTGTTTTCTGGATTTGCTCTCTGTTGACCTTTTGTTGGTTGACCTGAGATCCATGTACTAGAGGTCAGCTTTATGTACATACCAAGAATGTTTAATTTTAATCATTGCCTACAGAAAGAGCGTGAGATATTCAAGGCAGGTGTCGGAGGTCTGCAGAAAGGAGCATCCCAGGCAGTACAATTTGGCATGAACATTCTCTGTCTCTCATCTGATAATATTTTCTTGACCTAAAGTTTCTGATTTATCATGTCCACATGAAGGAAGGATGATGAAGCCCTTCCCATCTTTCTTGCTGAGTCATTTTGTGTTAAACGTGCCAACATTGTAGAGGCAATGATGAATTCAAAATAAGAAATTAAAGTGTACTTTATCACCCTCAAAAACCCTTGCCCTTTAGAATTCTCATGTTAACGAACTCATAGGACTCTGCATACGATATTGTCTGCTATTGCCATTATATAAAAATAACCTGTATTAAGAATCAGTCACCACCTGAATATGCACTGTTTTGTTAATCTAAAGATATAGGAGTTTCATGCCCAATGATAAACTGTTTTATAGATTCCTGGTCAGTGTAATGAAAGGTCAAGTGGTCATTGAACATTGACAAGATTCTGCAGGTTTAAATCTTGAGATAGAGTTTTAATGACAGCCGGATATCTGAAAGAAATACATCGAGAAGGAGAAAAGATAAACTTAGTAGCTCATGGCTTTGCTTCATGTGTCACCTTACTCAGCCCAAGATCCAAGACATGCACATTCTATGCAGCTCTGCTTTGGAAATAACCCAGCAGAATTGATTCATTTGGAGTCAGCTCCACATAATTAGGACTGTTCTTTAACTGACTCAGTCCCTTCTTAATCTCTTTTTTCATAATGAAATGTTTATTTCCTATCAGCCAAAGGAAAACATAAGATAATGATTAGCTATTTTACCTGAAACACTTCGTACAGTGCCCAGAATACAATAAAAACTCAATAAATATTAATCTTCATTATGCTGAAATTATCATTTCCAAAATGCTTGAATAGTAGATATAATTTATGTAAATTGGTCATTAAATATTGCATAGATGATATCCCATTGCTTCCCACCATTTCTCCATAGTTATTTCAGCATCACTTAGTATTTTAACGAAGTGATGCCTTAACATAAGCTAGCAGCAAAACTGTTTTATCACTTGATGGGAATAACAGGTACAGGATAATGGAGGCATTTCCATTTACCCAAAGATAAGAGATATATCTATTTCCTGGGAAACAATTAATTTAGAATAACTTACAGCAGTTTTCTGACTGGGTCACTGGTAAACTGAGTAAATTTTTATAGTCTTCAAAGAAGGAGAAAATAACTGATTAAAATAATGTCCAGAACTGAATAATGCTTTGAGTGTTAGCTATTCATTTTTACACTTTAATCCATCTTATACAACCCTCTTAAAAAATCATTTATATCACATACCTTTAATCATAATTTTTGAGGGAAAAAAGTAGACGACATTAGCTTCTGAGTAGCCACTCCCTGATTTTGTCTGCATGCTCTCCTTATAACCTCCCCACATTCAGAGGATGTAAATTTCCCCATCCTCACTTCTAAGACTATGCACTGAGAAGCTTTTGTTGTCATCAGGACCTTGTCTGATTCCAGGAAGATTGTGTCTCCTGAGGGAGCATTATGTCCTTCCTAGCAATGCCCTCAGCTACACACACACACACACACACACACCACACACACTCTCACACACAAGCATGCAGGTCTGTGCTGGTTATATGACATATATTTTAACCTTTCTCATCTGAAAAAAAGGAATATGAATATGTTTTACTTCATTCCTTCCCCCTGTTCTGAATCCTTATCATGCCTTTCTTTCCCAGGAGACATATTTTCTTCTCACTAGAATGTCAGAAAGTAGCTTGATTCTGTCTCTCAGGAATTGCAGTGGACTTGTCTGTCTCTATTTTTTTGTTAATTATGAACATTTAGGAAGCAAAATGAATATATATAAAAGGTAATGTGGTAATGTAAAAACAAAAGTAAAAATAAATATAGAATATAATGAGTAACCTATATCATAGATAACTGCTATCATAGATAACTGCTGTCATAGACTGTGTGCACAATGTGATATTAATTCAAGTGACATGTACTGGTGGAGCCAAATATTTGACACTGCTGGCTATTAATATGAAATGCTCAGATTTAAAATTTTTGTTTGAATTAAAAATTCATCATCAAAAATAAATATGAAAATGACTTAAGGAACTTTCATCTATTATATAGAAGCAGTTAGTATTTATTCTGATTTTTTTCTTACCTTTTTAGGGCTGCACCTATGGTATATGGAGGTTTCCAGGCTAGGGATCTAATTGGAGCTACAGCTGCCGGCCTATGCCACAGCCACAGCAACACGTGATCTAAGCTGTGTCTGTGACCTACACCACAGATCATGGCAACGCCGGATCCTTAACCCACTGAGCAAGGCCAGGGATCGAACCCTCAACCTCATGGTTCCTAGGTGGATTCCTTTCCACTGCACCATGACGGGAACTCCTATTCTGGTTATTTTAAAAGATTCAAATTAACAAATCATAATAATTTTCTAGTTACACGTGAATGTGACAAAGAGCACATTTGTTTCTATTAAAAGTAATAAAGAAACTCTAAGAGTTAAAGATATATGCTAGGATGATGAAAAACTGTAAGGTACTGAATTTTTTTTTTTTTTGTCTTTTTGCCATTTCTTGGGCCGCTCTTGCGGCATATGGAGGTTCCCAGGCTCGGGGTCTAATCGGAGCTGTAGCCACCGGCCTATGCCAGAGCCACAGCAACGCAGGATCCAAGCTGGTCTGCGACCTACACCACAGCTCATGGCAACGCCGGATCGTTAACCCACTGAGCAAGGGCAGGGATCGAACCCGCAACCTCATGGTTCTTAGATGGATTCGTTTCTGCTGTACCACGACGGGAACTCCCTGAATATTTATTTTTTTCAATGAAATAAAAAGTGGGTAAAGTATTGAATACTTATTACTGACATGATATAATGGCAAAGGAGAAAGACCAGGGAAGAGGAAGTTGTCATTCGGATCGAAAATCCTCCTTATTGCAGCCCCATTAAATGAATTATGCACAGGAGGAGAACAACATGGCAGAGTAGGAGGATAGGGGACTCCTTTCCTCAATGAACACATCAAAAATACATCTACGTGTGAAACAATTTTCACTGAAAACTAACTGGAGTCTGGGAGAAAGACTTCTGCACAATGAAGGCTATAAGAAATATCCATATGGAAGAGAACCATCAGGTCAGGACCTGAGCCTCTGGGGAGGGGACTCTGAGGAAAAGAGAGATTTCATGGGCAGAGATCCTCTCCAGGGAGTGAATGGTTCCAGCCATAAATTAGGCACCCCAGCCCTGGGGTCCTACACAGGGAAGACAAGCCCTCCTTGGCTGGTTGGAGGGCCAGTGGGACTACCAGAAGGGCTGTGGGAGGCCCAGGACTTCACTTCTGAGGAACACATGCACACTTACTCGCTCCTGAAGCATGAGGAGAGGAAGGATTGAAAACTGCTTGAGTAACTGGCCAGTTTCACAAGCCTGTCCTCCAAGCTCATGTCCCAGTCGGAGCCTAGGGAATGCTCCAGCCCTGCTTGTTATAAGATGCAGCTCCACATTTACGTTTTCTTTTTTTTTAATAATGATTTTTATTTTTTCCATTATAGCTGGTTTACAGTGTTCTGTCAATTTTCTACTGTACAGCAAAGTGACCAAGTCACACAAATACATATCTATATATATATATACACACACACATTCTTTTTCTCACATTATCCTCCATCATGCTCCATCACAAGTGACTAGATATAGTTCCAGTGCTATACAGCAGGATCTCATTGCTTATCCATCCCAAATATTGCATGTATTAACCCTAGATTCCTAGTCCATCCCACTCCTTCCCCCTCCACCTTGGCAACCACAAGTCTGTTCTCCAAGTCCAGGATATTATTTTCTGTGGAAAGGTCCGTTTGTGCCATATATCAGATTCCAGATATAAGTGATGGCATATGGTATTTGTCTTTTCTCTTTCTGACTTACTTCACTCAGGATGAGAGTCTCTAGTTCCATCCATGTTGCTGCAAATGGCATTATTTCATTCTTTTTATGGCTGAGTAGTATTCCATTGTGTATATATACCACATCTTCCTATTCCAATCATCTGTCAATGGACATTTGGATTGTTTCCATGTCTTGGCTATTGTGAATAGTGCTGCAATGAACATGCGGGTGCATGTGTCTTTTTTAAGGAAAGTTTTGTCCGGATATATGCCCCAGAGTGGGACTGATGGGTCATATAGTAGTTCAGTGTACATTTACATTTTCTATACTCTCTCTCCTCTTTCTGGGACCATTGTAAGATGAATATTGGTACCCTTAATGTTGTCCCAAAGATTCCTTAAATTGTTTTCATTTTTTTAAATTTGTTTTTCTTTTTGCTATTCTCATTTGATGATTTCCATTAATCTATCTTTCACATCACTTATACATTCTTCTGTTGTCACTTAGTCTGCTGTTCATTCCTTGTCATTTTTTTTTTCATTTTAGTTATTCTTCAGTTTTGACTGGTTCTTTTTTTTTTCTTTTTTCTGGCTGACCCGTGGCATGCAGAAGTTCCTGGGCCAGGGATCAAGCCTGAGCCACACCAGGTGTCAACCCCAAATCCTTAACTACTAGGTCACCAGAGAACTCCTGACCGGTACTTTTTAAAAATTTTTAGTTCCTTGTTAAACTTCTCACTGTTTTCATCTATTCTTTTCCTTAATTCAGTTAGCATTCTTAATACTGGTACTTTCAATTCTTTATCTAATAGATTGTTTATTTCAGTCTCATTAGTTGTTTTTTCAGGGGTTTTCTCTTGTTCTTTCTGTTGATACAGGTTTCTCTGTATTCTCGTTTTGCTTACTTCCCTCTGTCTCTATGAAACTAGGTGAACGGTTACCCTCAGCAGTCTTGAACAGGTGCATGTATTTGGGAGCATCCCTATACAGTTTGTGGGTGTCCAGCGGCTTTGATGGAACAGCTGGACTTGATGTGAGCAAAGTCAGATCTTCAGTATGTGCTGGTAACTATCGCCTTGGTAGGAAGTGGGGCTAGAGATGAAGGGACTGGGTCCAGAGTTAGGTGTAAACCAGGACTTACCCTCTGCCCAGTGGCCATCACTACCGTATAGGGGGCCTGGGTGGGACCCAAGTTGCTGCAGCAGAAACCCTGAGGGTTGGGTCAAGCTGGCTCTATTCCCATTTTGTGTGTGCTCTTCTTCCCAGCACTGGCCCCCTCAACCCCAAAGGGGAGCAGTGCTTGAGCCGGAGAGGCTGGTGTATTTATTTGGCAATGGTCTGTGAATTTGTTGTGGTCTTTTAGCCTCCAGAGATCTGTTTCTGATGTGCTGTCTGTGTAAGTGCCAGTAATGGCTGCCCCCTCCCTGCTCAGATGCCACTTAGGTTTTGAGCTGTCATAGCATCTCCTGCTGAGATTTTTCCTTGGCCATGGCAGCGCTTCCTCCAGTGTGGAGCTATGAGTGTTTGTCTAGCTCAGAGTGGGGCATACACCAGGGCAGTCTCATGAAACCAGTCAGGTAGTCACATGGTTTCAGTTGGCCCTTTGCGCACTGCTTTGGGAAGAAGCAAGAAACAGTTCTAACTAGGACAACTCCTTGAAGGGCATTAATTGCTACTTTGGGATTTACTCTCCCAGTGGCCCCAGTCAAGGAAGGCAAATTGCAGTATTCTTTTGATTCCATAAAGGCACCATTTGCTCTAGGAAAAGAGGTTCATCCCTTGACACACGAGATCTTTTTGGTAGACTCACAACTCTCTCTTGTGTAGCAGTGATAATCAGAGTAATTTTCAGCCTCTGCTTTCCTATTCTGATGTATTAAATTAGAACGTATGATGTAGGAAGTCATTTATTTTGGTGATTTGAAAGAGATGAAAACCAGCAATCAGATGGTTCCACACATAAAGAAGCATAGATCAGATGGACAAATAAGGTAATGTGGACAGACACAGGAAGGACAGAAGTGAAGGGAGTTGTTTGAATGTTACTTAAATGCTAGGTAAGAGTATTAAAGGACTAAAGTAGGAAAAAAATAAGCTGACCAGTGATATGGGGATGGGGAAGAGAAACTCATGTCCACCACATGATATTTCTTCCAAGATGTCTTACTTTAAAAAAAGAGAAGAGATATTTCATTCCATAACCTGTGAAAGCAACCATTGATGAGATCTTTATTTCCCACTCCTCTGGTAAGAAGAAATTTAACCATGAAGTTCCTACCCTTTCTCTACTTACATTTGGTAGTTTTATTTTTTTGTCTCATCTCATATCCCTTTCTCACTTCTGTAAGAATGCTGAAGGATGGGTCATGCAACAAGTAAATATATCATATAGCTGCTTCTTTGTTTTAATTACTGTTTCATGCAGCTGTATAAGGAAGAAGAAAATTATATCTGCATTAGAAGAAGCAACACCTGCATTTCTTTTTGTATTTCTCATGATATACTAGCTCCTATTCTAGGGAAATTTTTTAGAATCTTGGAACTTTCCCGTCATCCCTCAAATGTCAGTGACCTTGAATTGAAATAATCTTTGTAATTTACTAACTGACCATTCCTATTTTTGATTCGGCCATAGTGAACTTCTTCATCATCCATCAGGCTCAACCATACCTTCTTTTGGGAGGTCTGAACTTCAACCTTGGGCAGGAAGTGCCTCTTTCCAAGTTTGTCCTTTCTTGGATACTGTCTCTTGGTCCAAGATATCATTTAGAGTTCTAATTACATTTTTATAGTTATTCTCCTTCCATAGCATAATAATTCTATTTTTATGTGATATTTATTTTTCCATTAGAGTTGATTTATAGTTTTTTACATTAATCTTCTGTTTAATTACAAAAAATTCTTATAAGAAATCTACTGTCTGATCATCTTGCATGGTTTCTGAGCTGTAGAAAGTAGTCTAGATTAGTAACAATTAGTTAATGATTAACAGTTTTAAGGCCCAAATCAGTCTTACAGTCTTGTAGTTAAATTGTTCCTAACTTTCCTGTTGAAACTCAACCAATTACCTACTGCTAACAACTTTTTCAAGAGTTGCACTTATAAATGTGAACAACTAAAAGACTCTCAAAAGGTAAGCACAAATGGCTCTGCTATGATTTCTTTCTTTTTTTGGTTATAGCTTGTTAGAAAGTGTGAGGGGAAAAAATTGTCTATGAAAGGAGGGAAGCAGAAGTGATGTGGCAACACTGAATGAGGCAAAGCATTTACAGAGAGAAGGAGGGATATTTATTTATTAAACATTTCTTTTTCTTTCTTTCTTTTTTCTTTTCTTTTCTTTTTTTTTTTTGGTCTTTTTAGGGCTGTACCCACAGCATATGGAAGTTCCTAGGCTAAGAGTCAAATCAGAGCTGCAGCTGCTGGCCTGTGCCACTGCCACAGCAACGCAGGATCCCAGCCACATCTATGGCCTATATCACAGCTCATGGCAACGCTGGATCCTTACCCACTGAATGAGACCAGGGATTGAACCTGCATCTTCATGGATACTACTTGGGTTTGTTACCTGCTAAGCCAAGATGGGAACTCCAAGGAGGTATATTTAAATGGTAGCTGTTATGCCTTGTTACAATAGCTACATAACAAAAGGTAGTGTTAATCCTTCCTAGGGAAGACTGAAAACCCACAAGAGAAAAAAGAATCACTTACGAGTTATAACTATTTATGAAATGCACTTTTTTTTTTTTAACAAAAATGGGTTATGGGATGGAAATCCTGTGAAATTGGATTGATACAATCATTATACAACTACAGATGTGATAAATTCATTTGAGTAATAAAAAAATTAAATTAAAAAATAGATAAGTAAATACCAAAAAAAAGAAATGTAAGATTCTCTATGCAAAACATAGAGTTTGCTCCAATTATAAGCCATAGTAAACTGAGCTGTTTGCATTTTACAGGTTCTGCATTTTTATCAGGAGGCTCACCAACTTTGTGCTTAGCCCTGAGCAGAAGGTCTTGTAAATGAGCCTTCAGAAGAGAGGTGCATGCTCAGATTGTGCACATAGGGCAGCCGCACAACATAGACTTGGTTGTTACTGACTTTCCTTAAAAAAGACAGTTTTTAATAGCTTCCTAGGTATATTATGACTTTCTAAGTGATGGGAAGTGGATGTAATATATTAGGATCCTCAGGATCTTTACCACAATCTGAAGAATTAGGCCCTGAGTCTTCTGTTGGCTGTGGAATTTTTTAAAAAATAAAAATGCAATGAAATAATACCTCACTAATAGAAGGTCTGTTGAATGCCTAAAAAGGCAAAATATATTAGATGATAAAGTCATTTAATGGTTTCCATAAATATTCAGAATTCTGTAAGTTGGAGAATAAAACTATATGTAGACATTAATAGTTATGATTAGAATTTAAATATGGTCTCAGTTATTGTCCTAAATAAAAAGAAATAATGTAGAAACCTTCTTGAGGTCCTGTGTTCCAGTTTCTCAGCCCTGTGATATACGTATATACACTTTCAACTTTAAACACTAGTAGTCAGTTTACTCAATTTCTCATCCTGCCTTGCTTCTTTGCTCTCTCAATGAAGCTATATCTTCTTTTTGCTAAAAATTTCTCTTTTCAAATCAGTTATATTCACATGTCTTTTTAGGCATTTAATCACTATCTCCTTGTCTATTTTCACAGATCTATTCATGTGAATTAAGACCTTCGGCTTTGTTTGTATCATGAATAATAAGTTGATGTGCATGTGTCCCTGTGTCTTTTTTTTTGGTGTCTCTATTTAGTTTTCAGTTTAGAAATAAACTGTGAGTGCAAGTAAACAAATAGGAAGAACAAGTTTTTCTATAAGAAAATTTAATTGAAGCTCAATATTTTTCACCCCATATAAACACCTTGAAATAATAAGTAGACTTGATATTGTTCATTGTAATTTATATATAAGATTATTGGGATTACAGTTATTCTGTTTTCTATAATCACATAAATGGAAATTGTGTAAAAATGATGAAAAGAAAACTAAAGCTATTTGTTAAAAAAAGATTATTTGTTTCGTGGAAATTTTCTTCTTTAGGTCTGCTAGGAAGTTTTTAAGTTACTGTTTACCCAGATGTCACCCTTGGATGAATGAATGAGAAGAACTCAATAGTTAAGAAGTTATTTTTCTTTTTTTCAATTTTTTTATTGCTATTTCCCCAATACAATTTTTTTTCTCTATAGGACAAATATCTGGAGGAAATATAAAAATAAAAAAAATTATATTTACTTTTTGTAACTTTTTAAAAAATTGTTATTTCCCCCAACACACTTTTTTTTCCCCACTGTACAGCATGGGAACTCAGTTACACATATATGGAAAAAAATTTATGTATACTTTTTGCAACTTTTTATTCTGGTTAAATATCACATTTACAGAAAAGTTTTGAAAAAGTGGTACAAAGAACTATTAACCTTTTAATCAGATTAAGCAGTAGTTTATATTACTATATACTATTAACCTTTTAATCAGATTAAGCAATAGTTTATATTCTGCCTGAAAAAGATTTATTCTATTACCCATCCTCTCTCTCATTTCCTTATCTCTCTCTCTCTCTCTATCCATCCATCTATCTATCATCTATGTGTCTATTATCTATCTATCATCTATCTTCATTTTGAATTCTTCATTGACTTTGATGTTTTTGAAGAGTGTAGGCCGACTATTTTATCCACCTCATCTCAGTGTAAGCTTGTCCCATGCTTCTTCATTATTAAAATCAGGCTGTGCATTTTTGGCAGTGATATGACTGAAGTGATTTTATATTGTGTTCAACACACTATATCAATAGTCACATTGATTACTGGGCTGTGGTGATCTCCAGCAGGTTTTCTGTTGTAAAATCTACCACTTTTCATATTGTAATTAACAAATAATTTGGTGGAGGATATTTTAGACAATGTAAATTACTCATCATGTCTTCCTTCACTAGTTTTTAGCATTCATTTGTGTTTTTCTAACTCTTCTCTTACTTCTCTATTTATCATTTAGGATCTTGGTGATAGAAATAGCTTTATCTTCCCTACTATTTATTTAGTCTTTTTAAATTTATTGGTATTAGTTTGTGGATTCTTTTTTTTTTTTTTTCGTTTCATTACCATCACAGTTTCTCTTAGTGGCCAAATTGTCTTAGAATTGAACAGTGGTAGGCCTTTCAAACTGGATTGTTTCTTTTTCATGTTTTCCTGTGGTTTGTAGACTATTTCCTTACTTTTTTGGGTGTATATGTGATTCTCTTCTCAGGTAATAAGAAATGAATGATGATAGAAAAAATCAATGCAACTTTGGAAGGCTACTTTGTTCTACTGGGTTTTTCTAATTGGCCTCATCTGGAAGTAATATTCTTTGTGGTTATCTTGATGTTCTACTTGATGACATTGATAGGCAACCTGTTCATCATCATCTTGTCATACGTAGATGCCCATCTACACACACCCATGTATTTCTTCCTCTCAAACCTCTCTTTTCTGGATCTCTGCTACACCACCAGCTCCATCCCTCAGTTGCTGATCAACCTCTGGGGCCCAGAAAAAAACATTTCCTACAATGGTTGCATGATTCAACTTTATTTTGTCCTTGCACTGGGATCCACAGAATGTGTGCTACTGGTGGTGATGTCCTATGACCGTTATACAGCTGTATGTAGACCCTTGCATTACACTGTCCTCATGCACCCTCGTTTTTGCCATCTGCTTGGCTGTGGCTTCTTGGGTAAGTGGCTTTACCAACTCAGCACTTCATTCCTTCCTTACCTTTTTGGTACCCCTGTGTGGACATCGCCAAGTGGACCATTTTTTCTGTGAAGTTCCAGCACTGCTTAGACTGTCATGCATTGATACTCATGCTAATAAGCTGACCCTCATGATCACAAGCTCCGTTTTTGTTCTCATACCGCTCATCCTTATTCTCAGCTCTTATGGTGCCATTGCCTGGGCTGTGCTGAGGATGCAGTCAACAACTGGACTTCAGAAAGTCCTTGGGACATGTGGAGCCCATCTTCTGGTTGTATCCCTGTTTTTCATTCCAGCCATGTGCATATATCTCCTGCCATCATCCGGAAGTTCTCAAGACCAAGGAAAGTTCATTGCCCTTTTTTATACTGTTGTCACACCTAGCCTCAACCCTTTAATCTACACCTTGAGAAACAAAGATGTAAGAGGGGCAGTAAGAAGATTAATGGGGTGAGGTGAGCCTGTGTATCTGTGACATTAATAGAATAATGGAGCATCTCTTCACCAGTGGTTCATCCATCCATCTATTCATCAACCACTCCCATTTCCTCACTCTCTTAGTACTTATTGAGAATATACTGTCACAGGTCATGGAGTTTGTGGTAGTAGATATGAATTAAATGCAATCTGCCTAAATACTAATCACTCTCTAGTGGAGAAAATAGCCATGTAAAATCAAGATAAAATGTCAATGTTAATTTTTTCAGTGCACAAACCTAATCAAAATATCTTTTTCTTAATTGAAAATGCAACACAAAATTTGTTGTAAAAATTGATAAAATTCAGGTTAATTTCCTATGGAAAGATGATATTCTTAATTTAAAAAACCCTAGAACATGTCTTTTAATTTCTTGCCTTGTAGGCAGAATTTATCATAACATTTGACTTTTGTCTTTGGTTTAACAAAAGACATAGTGAAATACTTTAGATATTTTCTCCAACACTATTATTCTATTTTGAATACTAGTTACTACTGACAGGAAGTTTGGTCTGTATTCTTTTTTTTTTTTAATCTTTTTTAAGGGTCGTACCCATGGCATATGGAGGTTCCCAGGTGAGGGGTTAAATTGGAGCTGCAGTTGCCAGCCTACACCACAGCCACAGCAATGCCAGATCCTTAACCCACTGACCAAGGCCAGGGATCGAACCTACGTCCTCATGGATGCTAGTGACATTTGTTTCCACTGAGCCATGACAGGAACTCCTGGTCTGTGTTCTTTAATATCCCATTATCATAGTAAGAAAATAACGTTTATGAGTTGTAGCAAGAAGGCCTCTGAAATAATGCAGCAGAAGTAAGCATTTCATATTTCTCTTTGTTCCCCAAGGTAGTGAGATGTGTAAAGGAGGTAGAAATAAGCTGTAAAGCTGTAGATGCGTAGCTCGTAAAGTAATGGTCATCATAGGCTAGGTGTTGTTAGATGATTTAAGTGCTTAGAATGACTGCATAGCTTAGGAAGAAATAAGGAATATGTGAGGCAGAATTAGTACTAGGCTCTGAAAAAATGAGTTGATACATCTGTTAGGTACTTGAAAGAATAACTTGAAAATGTATTGGAGGAGTTCCCGTCGTGGTGCAGTGGTTAACGAATGCGACTAGGAACCATGAGGTTGTGGGCCCGATCCCTGCCCTTGCTCAGCGGGTTAAGGACCTGGTGTTGCCATGAGCTGTGTTGTAGGTCGCAGATGCAGCTCGGATCCCGAGTTGCTGTGGCTCTGGCATAGGCTGGTGGCTACAGCTCTGATTAGACCCCTAGCCTGGGAACCTCCATATGCCACGGGAGGGGCTCAAGAAAAGGCAAAAAGACAAAAAAAAAGAAAAAGAAAATGTATTGGAAAAATTTTGTGATAACTATATGAAAATGTTAGTTTTTTATTTTTAATCTTGATCTTATTTGAATATCTGTGCTTAGAAAGTTTGTTATGAAAATCAATTTACATATTTTTTCAAATAAATAAAAAATGTTTTCTTTGAATGTACCCATGGCATTTGGAAGTTCCCTGGCCAGAGACCAAATCCGAGTTGCACCTGCGACCAATGCCACCGCTGCGGTGACCCTGAGTCCTTAACTTACCATGCCACAGCAAGAACTCCATAGATAATTTTTTTAAATTAAAGTAATAGTTTTGTTACCTATATTATTGCCACCATTCCCACTCAAATAAGTGTACTATGAATATAACATTTAAAATGGCACCCATATTGAGCTAAAGCGGAATAAAGCTAAAGGACAATTCAATGTAAAGTATAATATTGGCAACACCTGAATTTTTATGTAACTCAAATGTCAGTTATAGTTTTGGGGGCCTCTAAAGTTTGGATATGATTGATTCAAATCCTATTCCCTAAATTTTCAAAATGCACAACATATTCCCAAACTTCCCCTCAATTTTTTTGTGTGGTTTGCAATTACATTGATTCCGATATATTTGTCTTCTTTGTTGTCTGTGATTCTTTATCTCCAACTAGGTATAAAAAATAATATGGTATATATTAATTTGTCCTTAACCTACTGTTCAAAAAATGAAGAACCAATAAGCATGAATAAAAAAGAACTTTTAATAAATAATGGGGTCATGTAGAATAGATCATCATGGAGCAAAAAACTTTTAGAAACTTAAAAAACATAACTTAGTTCTTTGAACCATTTTATACTTACCGAAATCTTATTGGTTGGGACACCTCTTGTGATACTATCTAACAAAAAAACTTTGAAATTTTCCATCTATTTTCTTCCCCTTCTGCTTGCAAAACATATAAATATATTTTTCTATGTGTAGACTATTTTTCTTGGAATGCATAATTTTAGCATATATGAGTCTTAATCCTAGCCATATTATTATATATTCTGTTTAATTTATAATTTAAAATAAAGATGTTTCAAAAATTCCCCTAAAGATGAACAAGATGATATTGTTTTTTATTGTTTATATTTTCAAACTATTTATATGAACCTTTTGCAATTTTATCACAGGCATGGTATAGGTATGTTTTTTCTCACTTTGTAAATAAGAAAACTGAAGGGAAGAAGATGTATGACTTACCTAAGCTTAAATAACTTGTATATAACAAATCAAGTAATGAGAGTAGATTTGCCTGAAGTTCCCCCCCCCCTTTTTTTTTTTTTTTTGGTCTTTTTTAGGGCTGACTCATGGCATATGCAAGTTCCCAGACTAGGGATTGAATCAGAGCTGCAGCAACATGGGATCTGAGCTGTGTCTGCGACCTACATCACAGCTCACAGCAACGACTGATCCCTGACCCACTGAGTGAGGCCAGGGACCAAACCCCCATCCTCATGGACACTAGTTGGATTTGTTTCTCCTGTGCCACAACAGGAACTCCCTGAGTTCCTTTCTTATGGCCAACGCACAGAAGGTAAACTAGAAGGTCTGAGACCCTACCATTGCCAACCCTAAACTTAAAGCCAATATTAGGTAAATTGACAATCACACGGCACACATTAATTTGGGTCACAGACAATTTTACTGAAGAGCTAACAATGAATTCAGCCTTTTCTCAGCTAAGAATGGAGGCTAAATGCACTGAAGGACCACCTACTTTTTTTATACCAGTAAATTTCTGCTCCCTATCTGGACAGTGTCTCCCAATCTCTGTCCACTTCATCTCGTACCTATTCCTGTGCAGCACATTCCCTAAACACATGCTCATTTGTATCTTCTGAGTCTGTCTCAGCAGTGCAAAATGATTGGCACAAATATGTCATTGGATAATCACAGAAACTAGCTCTGGCTTCCAGCCCAGATACACTCATCCTCTGCTTTTTTATTGGCCTCAGTGTCACATATTGTATCTCTTTTTACAAATGTGAAGCTGAAAGGCCACTGGTTATCATATGCTATGACAACAGCAAGTGGTATCAAGCATAATAAATTTTCAAGTACAAATTTGCCATGTTCTATTTATAATTCAGTACCAATAAAACTTAAAGATAGTATAGATTTGCTATAGATTTTCATCAGATTTCACAATGTTAGTATTTTACGAGTGCTTTGATATTCTGTCTATAATAATGTAATATTAATGTGCATTTCAATATTTTTCTGAAATATTACAGAGTATAATGCAGCCTAGTCCTAAGTGTTCCTGAGAGTATTTTCTAAATTAAAGATCACATCCAGGATTTCAAATTGAATTTAAGTGTTATATTTCTTGTCCTTTAATCTGGAACCATTTTTCAGTTTTTCTTTGCCTTTAATGAGCTTAGTATTTTTGAAGAGTACAGGTCATTTGCATCATACAATACTGTTCAATTTAGATTTGACTAGTGTTTATGCAGAATGAGAATATTCATTTTTGACAGTAATACCACACAGCAGTGATATTGTATCTGCTTGAGTGCATCTCTTTTTTTTTTTTTTTGGCTTTTTAGGGCAGCACTTGCAGCATATGGAGGTTCCCAGGCTAGGGGTCAAATCCGAGCTGCAGCTGCTGGCCTACTCCAGAGCCACAGCAACGTGAGATCCAAGCTGTGTCTGTAATCTATACCACAGCTCACAGCAAGGCCAGATCCTTAATCCTCTGAGTGAGGCCAGGGATTGAACCCACGTCCTCATGGATACTAGTTGGGTTCGTTATCCACTGAGCCACGATGGGAACTCCTCGAATGCATCTTGTTAAAAAAAACCTGACGTTTATTTTTCTATTATTGGTGATATGAATTTTGAACACTTGGATAACATGGTGTGGTCCAGGATTCTCAACTACAAGTTACTATGTTTCATTTGGTATTCATGAGAACCTTGTGGAGAGACTGATGAAATTAGGTAAATTCTGTTTTCCTTTATTTATTTGATATTGAGTTTTACTTATTGATATTTTAATTTTTTCCTTAAGTTTTGTTGAGATATTGATGTACAACATACGTAAGTTCAAGGTGTACAATGTGGTGATTTATACATGTATATACTTCACATGTTTACCACAACCATGGTCATTAACCCATCTATTCCCTTACTTATTACACATTTTTTTTTGTAGTAAGAGCATTTAAGATCTATTCTCCTATCAACTTTCAAGTATATAATACAGTATTGTTAATTATGTCACCAGGCGTAAATTAGATACCCCAAATTTATTCATTTTATTTTATTATTATTGTTTTTAATTGAAGTATAGTTGATTTACAATGTTATGCACATTTCTGCTGTATAGCAAAGTGACCCAGTCATACATATACGTATGTGTGTGTGTATATATATACATAAACATTCATTTTTTAATATTATTTTCCATTATGGTCTATCTCAGGAGATTGGATAAACTATGTAGTACAACCTTATTGTCTATACATTCTAATTGTAATAGTTTGCGTCTACTAACCCCAAACTCCCAGTCCATCCCACGCTCTCCCTTCTCTCCCTTGGCAACCGCAAGAGTGTTCTCTCCATGTCTGTGAGTCTGTTTCTGTTTTGTAGTTAGGTTCATTTGTGTCCTATTTTAGGTTCTATATGTCAGTGATATCATCTGGTGTTTGTCGTTCTTGTTCTGACTTACTTCACTTAGTATGATGTTCTCTAGTTACATCCATGTGGCTGTGAGTGGCATTATTTTGTTCTTTTTTATGGCTGAGTAGATTTTCATTATATATAGGTACCATATCATCCATTCATCTGTTGATGGACATTTAGGTGTTTTCCATGTCTTGGTATTATGAATAGTGCTGCAATGAACATGGGGGTAGATGCATCTTTTTGAATTATAGTTATGTATGCATATAAGCCCAGTAGTGGAATTTCTGGATCATATGGTAGTTCTAGATTTAATTTTCCAAGAAACCCTACATACTGTTTTCCATAGTGTTGTACCAAGTTACATTCCCCCTAACAGTGTAGAGAGGTTCCCCTTTCTCCATACCCTCTCCAGCATTTGTTATTTGTAGACATATTAATGATGGCCATTCTGACCAGTGTGAGGTAGTACCTCATTATAGTTTTTGATTTTGCATTTTGCTAATATTAGTGATGTTGAGCATCTTCTTTATGTACCTACTGGCCATCCATATATCTTCTTGGAGAAATATCTATTTAGGTCTTCTGCACTTTTTTTTTCTTTTTAAAATTTTATTGAAGTATAGTTGAATTACAATGTTGTGATAATTCCCACTGTACAACAAAGTGATTCAGTTATACAATATACACACATTCATTCTTTTTCAGTTCTTTTCCCATAAAGATCATCACAGAATATTGGGGTGAGTTTCCCTCTGCTATGCAGGGGTCCCTGTTGGCCAATCATTGCATATATCCCAGTGTGCATATGCCAATCCCAAATCCCCAGTCCATCCCTCCCCTACATGTTCCTTTGGTACTATAAGTTTGTTTTCAAGTCTGTGAGTAGTTTCTGCAGTATCTTTTTTTTTTTTTAAAGATTCCACTTATAAGTGATATCATATGATGTTTTGTTTTTCACTGTCTAACTTCACTTAGTATGATAATCTCTAGGGTCATCCATGTTGCTGTAACAGCATTATTTCATTCTTTTTCATGCTGAATAACATTACACTTGTATATGCATATACTATATCTTCTTTATAGACCAGATATACTTGGGTCCTTGTTTTTGTATCCATTTAGCCAGGCTACATCTTTTGGTTAGAGCATTTATTCATTTACAGTTAAGGTATAATTGACATCTGTGTTTCTTTTTGCTATTTTGTTAATTAATTTTGGATTTGTTTTTGTTGGTTTTTTCTCTTCCCTTCTTTTATTCTCTATCTTATGGTTTGATGACTGTCTTTAGTGTTGTGTTTTAGTTGTTTTTTATTTTGTTTTTGTCTTTTTTAGGGCTGTAACACGGCATATGGAGGTTTCTCAGGCTACTGGGTCAAATTGGAGCTGCAGGCTGCTGGCCTACACCACAGTCACAGCAACACCAGATCCAAGCTGCATCTTCTACCTACACCACAGCTCATGGCAACACTGGATCCATGACCCCTGAGCAAGGCCAGAGATAAAAGCTGTGCTCATGGATAGTTAGATTCATTTCTGCTGAGCCACGACGGGAACTCCCTAATTGATTTTTCTTATTGTGTGTGTGTGTGTGTGTGTGTGTGTGTTTGTGTGTGTATTGTAGATTTTTGGTTTGTGGTTACCACAATGTTTTGATATAGGAGTCTTGTAGTATATAGTGTGTGTGTGTGTGTGTGTGTGTGTATGATCTTTATGATTTCCTTCCTTCTGCTGACTTTAGGTTTTGTTTGTTCTTCCTGACTCCTTTTTTTCTCTTCTCTTCTCTTCCTCTTCCCCTTCTCTTCCTCCCTCTCCCCTATCCTCCCATCTGCCTCCCATTCCCCTCCCCCTCCCTCCTCTTCTTCCTTCTTCTTCTTCTCCTTCTCCTCCTCCTCCTTCTCTCTCTCTTTTCCCTTTTGTTCTACTTAGTTATGTGGAGTTGCCCTTTTTGGAAGTCTGAAGTCTTTCGGCCAGTGTTCAGTAGATGTTCTGTGCTAATCAATTGTGCATGTATTGTTTTTTAATGTCGTTTGTGGGAGAAAGTGTGCTCCATGTCCTACTCCTCTGTCATCTTTGATAGCAGATACTAATTTATAATTTTAAAGCTGATAGTTATACTCTTTGACTGACATTTTCTGTTTCTCCCAACCCCAGTCCCTAGCAGCTACCATTTTACTTATTATTTCTCTGAGGTTTTTTTGATTTCACATCAAAGTGAGAACATGTAATACTTGTCTTTCTCTTTCTGCTTTATGTCACCTAGCATAATACTCTCAAGGTCTCTCCATGTTTTTGCAAAAGGCAAGATTTCCTTCTTTTTCAAGGCTGAATTATATTTCATTATATATATATAATGTTATATAACAATAAATTATATATAACTATGTATAATTGCATATTATGTAAGTAATGTTCTTTATACATTCATCTTTTGATGGATGCTTAGTTTGTTTCCATGTCTTAACTATTGTGAATAATTCTGCACTCTCTCTTTTTCCAGGTACTCTTGCTAAAGCTTGTCAGTTTTGTTTTTCTTTTCAAAAAACCAACTCTTTGTCTTGTTGGTCTTTTTTTTTTTTGCTTTTATGGTATCCCTATTGTTTATTTCTACTCTGATCATTATGATTTTCTTCTTCTAAATTTGCACTTAGTTTGTTTCTCTTTTCCTAGTTATTTGGTAAAGGTATGTTGGTTGTTTGTGATCTTTCTCTTTCATTTTATCCTTATAAACTTACCTATTAGAACTGCTTTTGCTGGAGATTGGGACAAGATGGCAGAGTAGAAAGACTTAAGCTCACCTCCTCTCATGAAAATACGAAAATTACAACTAAACGTTGAATAACTATCAATAAAATAGACTGGAAATTAGAACTGCTTTTGCTGCATCCTGTAAGTTTTGGTATTTTGTATTTCTTTTTCTTTTTGCTTTTTAGGGCCGAGCCTATAGCATATGGAGGTTCCCAGGTCAGGGGTCGAATCGGAGCTGTAGCCACAGCAATACTACATACAGCCACAGCAATGCAGGATGCCGGCTGTGTCTTTCACCTACACCACAGCTCACAGCAACACTGGATCCTTAACCCACTGAGCGAGATCAGTGGGATTGAACCCATAAGCTCATGGTTACTAGTAGGATTTGTTTCCTCTGTGCCACAATGGGAACTCTGGTATTTTGTATTTCTGTTTTCATTTGTATTAAAATATTTTTTTGATTTTCCATTTGATTTTTTTGACCTGTGGATGTTCGGGTGTGTGTTGTTTAGTTTCCACATGCTTGTAAAATTTCCAGTTGTCATGCTGTCATTGATATCTAGTTTCATATACCATTGTGGTCAGAAAAGATGCTTGCTATGAATCCAATCCTCTTACATTTGCTAAGTCTTCTTTTGTAACTTAACATATGACCAATCTATCTTGGAAAATGTTCTTTGTACACGTGATAAGAATGTTTGTGCTACTGTTGTTGGGTGGAATGTTCTATATATGTTTGTTAGGTCCATTTGGATTAAAGTATAGTTCCAATCCTGTGTCCTCATTGATTTGTTTTGATGATAGTTCCATTCTTGATCTAAGTGAGGTATTAAAGTCCCCTACTCTTGTTACATTGTTGTCTATTTTACTCTTTTGTTCTGTTTGTGTTTGCTTAATATATTTAAGTGCTCTGATGTTGACTGAGTATATCTTTACAATTGTTGAATAAACTTTATGCTACTTTCTCCCTCCTACTCCTTCTGGGACTCCAGTAATTCATAGATAGTATCTTTTAATGGTATTCCGTAATTCACATAGATTTTCTCTTTCTTTTTAATTTTTTTCTTTTTGCTCTCCTGACAGTATGATTTTAAATAAGTCTTATAATTCACTGATTCTCTCATTTATTTGGTTGAGTCTGTTTTTGAAGTTGTTTACTGAATTCTTCAGAGCTGTCATTGTTCTCATAAATTAGGGTTTTAAAAAATAGTTTTGATTTCTTTGTTGAACTTTAATTTGTTCACATTTGTCTGTTTCACTCACTTTTTTTTTCAGATTTTTTTCTTGTTCTTTGGAACACATTCCTTTATCTTCTAATTTTGTTTAACTTTCTCTGTCTTTATGAAAATTAGGTGAAACAGCTTCCTATCCCAGTCTTGAGGCATCCCTATGAGTTCTGCATGTGCCCAGTGGCTTTGGTGGGAGAGCTGGATCTGAGGTGAACATGGGCTGCATCTTCTCCTGGTGTGTGCTGGCAGCTGCCACCTTGGTGTGAGTTGGAAGGGCTAGAGTGAGAGCTAAGTGGGAATCAGCATTTCTCCTATTCTCACTGGCTGTTACCATCCTACTGTGGGTAGGTTTGGGGCCCAGGCAGCTGGAAGAGGAGCCCCAACTGAGCTGGGTTTCTCCTGGGTGTGATGGTTATCTCCACCTTGGATACCTTGGATTGTTGCGATGGGTCCTTGCCAGGGCCTGAGGGCTTGGGGCTGCTCTTCTGTGCTGGTTTCACTCTTTTTCCAGTATCCGTGGAGGCTGGATTGGAGCTGGAGTGGTTGTGCCATGCCACTGAGCTGCTTTCCACTCCCATCCTGAAAGTGGTTTCCCTCCTCCTGGAGCTAGTTTTGCTCCTCCCAAGGTGTTTGTAGACAAAAACACCCAGGCAGTTTTCTGTCTGCAGCCCTCTGCATTTTGACAGGAAGACTGTGCTCTCTCTTTAAGAGTGAAGTCTTGTTTCCTTATACAGCCCTCCTGTAAGCCCCACTGTTTTCCAAACCAGCTAAGGGGTTTATCTTCCCATTGTCAGATTTCAGGATTGGGTGCCTAATGTATGGCTGAACATCTCACTCCCAAGCATTTTTCCTAATATTTACTTAATTATTTCTCCTCCATCTACTGCTTTAATCCAACTACCAGTCCTATTGTTTGTATTTAGTTTTTGTGTTTTTTTCTCTAAATCGTATATTTTCTTACATTTTTTTTGCAGTTTTCTTCTTTTTGCTTTTGGTTCACTTTAAGGTATTCTAAGATATTTGCTTACTCAGACTGATAATTCAGTTATCAATAGTAACAATTCAATTATCAATTTCTTTGTTGTATAATTTAGTTTTAGGAAACCAATTTTGAAAATTTTATTGCACATAAATGATACTACTGATCAAAGTACTTAGCTGAATTTAATAGAACATTTAATTATTAGGAAGCGAATCTTCTAGATATTCAGCTTGGTCTTTTTGCATTTGCCTTAGCATTTGCTAGGAGTCGTGATTTTAAATTCTCTGCCTGTGGGTTTACAATTTTTCCTAAAAGCTTGGAGCATCTGAGATTCTTCACATATTCAACAAACTATCTTCTATTTTTGGGGGGGCAGGGGGTGAGTGGGTAAATGGGCTATACCTTTTCCCATATGTCAGATCCTGTCTGACTTCTGTCTCTAAAGAATATCTCAAAAATATTTTCCTGTGATGGTCCTCACAAATTCTACGTTTCAATTGATGTTAACCGAGGAAGTTTTTAAAAATAGTTTTCTGGACATGATTTCTCAAAATTATGATACAAGATATCTGCAGTGGAGTCATGTTTGTGATTTTTAAAGTATAAGTATTCTGATGTGTACCAAAGCTGAAAAACAGTCTTTCTAGCAAATAGGACCAGGTGCATCAAATGTGCCTATACTTGGGAAAACTTGTAATATAGAGATATTTTTTTAAACATCTATTTAAGAAAAATTTCAATATGTTTGTTAAGACACAATTTATACAGATATGAATTTTTAATATTTTTATAAATTTAATTTAAACTTAGTACCATATATATTTTTTTATTTCTTATGATAGCTACATAGTAAAAGTTACGTCTTTGGGGATAATTTTGAGACGAGGCAAAACCAAGAGGTAATTTAGAACAGAGGCTCTTCTAAGTCCTATATGGAAAGTATGAAGTACAAAAATAGCTATGTTTATCCTCTTCTTTGATGGTACAATGAGACAAGAAGCCTCCTCATTGCCCCTTTCATGTCTTTGTTCCTCAAAGTATAAATAAAAGGATTAAGCATAGGAGTCACCAAGCTGTAGAATAGGGACATGAGTTTGTTCTTATCCTGGGAGTTAGCAGCAGAAGGTTGCACATACATGCTAATTACTGGCCCATAGAAGAGAGATACAACAATAATATGAGAACTACATGTGTTAAAGGAGGCCTTCTTCTTTCCCTCTGAGGACTGAATTCTGAGCACTGTAGCTACGATGAACCCATAGGAGACAAGAATAAGTGACAAGGGAACGAGGGAATAGAATGTTCCCACAATGGAGAGCATAGCTACATTGAATTGTGGTAGCAGTACATGACATCTTGATCATCACTGGGACCTCACCAGGAAATCATCTACCTTGTTGTTGCACACAAATGTGGCAGCTGGATGGTGAGGGATGACTGAAGCAAGGAGTTGACCAAACCACTTAGCCATGCCATGACCACTAGGAAGATACAGAGTTTGCTGATGCATGATGACTGGGTAACCTCAAAGGCTTGCAGATGGCCATGGAACGATCCAAGGACATCACAGCTAAGAGGATGCAATTCGGTGGCCCCCAAAAAAGTGAAACATATAAAACTGAGTCACACAGCCTCCGTAGCTGATAGACTTATCTGGGGCCCCAGAGGTTTAGCAGCAGTTGAGGGATGGTGGTTGTGGTAAAACAAAGGTCCAGGAATGAGAGGTTGGAAAGGAAGAAGTACATAGGGCTGTCAAGATTTGGATCTACTCTGGATACCACTATAATTGAGATGTTTCCTACTAGTGTGCAGATGTAAGCAGCAAGGACTATTATTAAGAGTGGCATTCCAACCAGGGATGGTCAGAGAAGCCCAAGAGAATGAAAACTTTTGGAGTACTTACATTTCTTGCATTCATGACTGGCGTTGCTCTTGTTCATGGACTTAAGTCAAAATGAAGATGTATATTTCAGTATTAAATATTCTTGATGGTCAACTATTCAGTTAAAGTGAGTTATGAAGGGATTTTCCTCTGTGATGTAACTCCAGTGATGTGAATTGATACTTGCAAGATAAAACTTATGAATCAAAATGCCCCAAATTATTATTTGTAGTACAATCTAAAAGAAGATTAACAAATCTCTATATCTTACCTAGAGAAATGTAATATAGAAAATTTTTATAGAATAATGATTAAGTAAAGGGAATCCACAGTTTTTCTTATATTTGAGAAAATAATGAATGGAAGAATGTTTCCCCAAACCCACCCGTGCTGACTTACCACATGTGTTCATTTCTCTTTCAATCCTTAGTCTGGCTAAACCTTATTATTCTCTGGTTGAATTTCTGAGTTTATTTAGGTAAGTTCAGAACTCTAGCTGGATTGGTCTGCTTTCATATAGTAAACAGCAAGAGAGAGGCGCTTTTCCTTAGTCCTGTATCTCAAATCATAAAATGACTTTTGCAAGATAAACTTGTCATAGAAGAAAACCAACGGGTTAAAATGATTCCCAGTCAATGAAGTAACCTGCGGGTATAGCACAGGGAAGCCTACCCAATATTCTGTGATAAGCTTTATGAGAAAAAGAATCTGAAAGGGAATGGATGTGTGTAGGTGTATAACCGAGTCACTTTGTTGTACAGCAGAAATGAATCACAACAATCTTTCTGGTGCCATGAGGATTAATTAGTCCAATTGTTGTGGCGACCCTTTTGCAAGTGTAATACTTTAGGTTGGGTTAGTTTATTTCATTGAGTACAGTGTCCAGGTTGATTTATGAATCTGTATCTTCTAATTAATTTTTTCTTTAGGTTGTATCCAAATATAACATTGTACTTATCTCTGCCAAAAAGAAGTCTTGTAAGATTGCGGTTTCTTCCCTTTCATTTCCCCAAATTATTCTATCACTCTTACACAAGTGCATGAGGTTGTGCAAAATGGTAAAAGTCATTAACTGAACAGATCGCTCCCACTCACATACAATACCTTCTTTAAATCAGTGTTGATATTCCATGGTAGTATTTTTCCCTTTCTTGCAAAAATTGACACTGGATCTTTTTTTTTCCATCAGAATGAAATGTTAGTTGGGAGGTAAAATATTGAATATTCTCTCTGGTCTTCAGTGTCTTCTTATCATAAGTCGTTAATATTATTCATTTGATTTAAGGATCCTAAATATGCTCAGATGTGGAAACCGATTTTATTCTAAAATAATTGTTAAGGAAGGTTCTTACTCTTTATAGAGCTGTGGACACTTTTTCCATTGAGATAATAAACCTCAGTGGAAAATTCTTGTCAAGAAACACTAGAATTCCCTAGAGGGGATAATACTGCTAAGTGTCCTTCTTGCCCAGTACAATGAAATGATAAATTCTGGCATTTTTCCTGTTGTGGGAAAATTACTCAGGACTAAAAGAATCCCAGAAAAGCCAACCTACTTCAATAATTTCATAGAATATTTACTTGGATTTCAGGGAAAATTTGAGACAAATTATTTTTGGTGTCAAGATACAATTTTCTTTTATTTATACTTTTTCTTGGGATATTATTTCCTGATATAATACATGTTAAGTATTTTAAATTTTACATAGAGAAAGAAGGAGCAGTCCCCTTCCAATATGACTTTTAAGGAACTAAAATTTTCTTGTTTTCAAATATTTTTCCTCCAATAGCCTAGCATAGTATCGATTGACCTAACACTGACTATGTTAAAGTTCCACAAACGATTTTTTTTTTTGTCTTTTGTTGCCATTATAGTTTGGGCCGCTCCCAAGGCATATGGGGAGGTTCCCAGGCTAGGGGTCTAATTGGGAGCTGTAGCCACTGGCCTATGCCAGAGCCACAGCAACACGGGATTCGATTCGCGTCTGCGACCTACAGCACAGCTCACAGCAACGCTGGATCCTTAACCACTGAGCAAGGGCAGGAATCAAACCCGCAACCTCATGGTTCCTAGTCTGATTCGTTAATCACTGCGCCATGACGGGAACTCCCCACAAATGATTTAAATAATAAAAAATTGTACCAAGAAGAAATTAGTTTACAGAGTTTCATTAATTTATTCAATCAATAAATATTTCAAAATGCCCACTACACGTAACTTTCTCCATTGCTTCAAATATTAACGTTGAAAAATTACAAAAATTTGCTGTAATGACATTATTTGTAATAGAGAAATAAGAGATTGGTGCTTATTCTCAGTGTCTCAGTAAACTTGGCTACAGAATGATTGAAATGTTAGTGAGATAATGCCCAATGGGCCATATGATATGTGGCAAAAACAGATTTTCATTTATTATTTTAAAAAATTACGTAACTTTCAGGTGTACAACATTGTAATTCATCATCTGTATACACTAGCAAGTGATCAACCATCACAAGTCTAGTTGCCATCACGACCCCTTTAGGCTGCGTCACCCATGCCCCCAAACCCTTCCCTCTGGTAAGCCCTAATCTGTGAGTGTATTTTGTTTTTGTTGTTTGTTTGTTTGTTTTTAGATTCCCCTATGAGTGATATCTTACAGTATTTGGGAAACCCCTGTGCTTCCAGTACCTGAATATCTGTTTCTTTCTTCAGGTTCAGGGAGGTTTCAAGCCCTCATTTCATCAAATACATTGGACACCTTTCTCTATCTCTTCTTTTCTGGGAATTCCTGTATCGCGAATGGTAGTGTGCTTGACATTGTCCCAGAATTCTCTTAAACTATTCTATTTAAAACAACAACAAAAAAAAATGTTTTTGATGTCTGATTGGCTGATTTCTAATTATTCCCATTTTTGATTGCTTATATATTCTTCTGTATCATTTAATCTGTTGTTAATTCCCCCTAGTGAACTGAATTCTTCATTTCAGTTACTGTATTCTTCCGCTCGGACTATTTCTTTATTATATTTTCTAGTTCTTGGGTGAAAGTCTGTGTTCTTATATTGCACCCCCTACCTAGCTTAGTTAACATTTTTATTAGCTATTGCCTTGAACTTTTTATCTGGTAATTATTACCCCTGTTTCACTGGAGTTTTTCAGGGGATTGTTTCTCATTCTTTCATTCATTTAAAACATATTCTTCTGCCTTCTCATTTTGTTTAACTCTCTCTGTCTCTATGAAATTATGTGAAACTGTTCCCTATCCTAGTCTTGAAGGCGGTGACTTTAACTCACACTTATTAACAAAGCTGGTCACAGACCGTGACTTAGTTCAGACAGGAGGGAAAATTTAATCCTACCCCCTATTCCTAGAAGGTATGAAGAAACCAAATATCTGTGGGTCAGCCCTCAAGATTACCACTGTCTGCCTTTTAGAGTCACAAAATATTTCATTTATTCTTCCTCCACAGAAAGACATCTGTCTCCTTCTGAAAAGAGACATATACACATTTTTCATCCATTAATAAGATGCAGTTCGAAGTTCAGGGGCTCTGCTTGGCTAATAAACCTGTGAATTAAATAGACAAGTTATCTGTCCTCTCACATGCCCCAAAATTTAATCAGTAGAACTGGAAGAAGATGGCCAATGAAGAACCCCCCATGGGAAAGAGAAAATTTAGAGATACATAGAAGACAAAGTTATCCAGAAATTCCGAAAACCATGAGCAGTTGTGAAGAGTTCCAACTCTGAGCTGTGAAATATTCCCATGGTCTACTCATTGAAGTAGGTCCCCAGCTACTTTGTGCCAGTTATTCCTCATACTATTGGTTTTTATTTTTTTGTAGGTCCGTTAACCTCAATGTCTATATCTGAAAAGAGCAATAATGAATATGTTTGCTTTTTCAACTTCCTACTTAACGAAGATTGGTGTCCAAGGGTTATTTTAAATCTCAAGGCTTAAGAGTCATCTTTATTTGGTAGTATAACTTTCTCTAAAATTTAGCATCTAATCTATTTGATCTAAGTCTGCTTTGTGTTCCAATGGCCACATCCACAGTATTTGTAAAGACACGACTCTCTTTATGTTTCTATATGTAGATTTCTTGGACCTATAATCCTTTGGTGAAATAGGCTTATTCTCTTTTCACTTTTCCCTTATTCTTTTTTCCTTTAACTATTTATCCAAGTAAAAGCATATATTAGGAGGTATTTTAATCCACTCAAAGTTCAATAGCAGGTACATTTTTAATGTTCTTGAATAAAAATTCTAATCACTAGATATTACATTTTAATTCACCTCTCTTTCTCAAACAATGCCTTCAATTTTATATATTACTATCTGGAACTAAGAATTTTTTTCTTCTTTTCTGATCCATCAAGTGCATGAATTTTTAGCATCTCACTATTTTGTTTCCACTTGAAGACAGCTATTTAATCTGTGTTTTAAAGAATTCAGGTATAAAATGTTGGCAAGAATGTGGAGAAAAGGGAACCCTTATTTACTATTGGTGGGAATATGAATTGCTGCAGCCACTGTGAAAAATAATATGGAGATTTCTCAAAAAAACTAAAAATAAAACTATCATATGACCTAGCAATTCCACTCTTGGGTATGTATCTGGAAAAAAAAAATCAAAAAACCAAAACTACTAATTTGAAAAGATATATGCACACAATATTCATAGCAGCATTATTTATAATTGCCAAGGTATTTAAGCAACCTAAGTGTCCATCAGTAGATGGGTGGATAAAGAAGATGTGATATATATGTGCAATAGAATGCTATTCAAAAAAGAATGAAATTTTGCCATTTTCATCAACATGGATGGACTTGGAGGGCATTATGCTAAAGGAAGTAAGTCATAGAGAAAAAGACAAACACTGTATGATATCACTTACATGTGGAACCTAAAAAATACAACAAATTGTGACTATAACAAAAAAGAAGCAGACTCACAGATGTAGAGAACAAATGAGTAGTTCCCAGTGAGAAGAGCAAAGGAGGAGAGAGCAATATATGGGTAGGGGAAAAATGGGTTATTATGGGATTTTATGAAATCATGTGTGTGAAACTTTTGAAAATTGTAAAGCACTATAGAATTTAAAGAACCTTAAATAAAAAAGAATCTAGGTACGTTATCAAGATATAATGCACATAAAAAAGAAATTATAACCCTCCATTGACAGAAAAGATGAATAAACTAATATGCCAACAGTGGTAAACTTTAAATATAGTAAATTTAAGGATGAACTCTTTTCCATAAAACTGTTTGCTTTTTCTAAAATATGTCTCATATTATTATCTTACATAAATATGTCTCATATTATCTTTACAATTACATAAATAATGTATTTATGTAACTTTTAAAAGAGAAAGGATTATTAATAACTATATGTGACAATCACTAGATTTTCATTTTTACAGGGAAATACAATTTCCTTAGCTTTTGAGAATTTAAGTATATATCCCACCATGGAATTTCATATGACCACCATTCCTAGCCCTAGAGAGTTTCACATCTCTGAAAATTCTTTTAACAGAATAAATGAAAATTTGCATATTAGCTAAAATTATCCATAGTTTTGACAATTGATGTTTTAATTTTCTGCCTCCAAAACTAAGTGCTGTGAATGTTTTGGTGAGAAAAACCAAACTTTGTTCCATGTTCTTTTTTTTTTTTTACTTTTTTTAATTACTCAAATGAACTTATCACATCTGTAGTTGTATAATGATCATAACAATCCAATTTCACAGGATTTCCACCCCGCAACCCAAGCACATCCCCCCATCCCTCAAACTGTCTCCTCCGGAGACCATAAGTTTTTCAATGTCTGTGAGTCAGCATCTGTTCTGCAAAGAAGTTCAGTCTGTCCTTTTTTCAGATTCCACATGTCAGTGAAAGCATTTGATGTTGGTGTCTCATTGTATGGCTGACTTCACTTAGCATGATAATTTCTAGGTCCATCCATGTTGCTACAAATGCCGGTATTTCGTTCCTTTGAATGGCTGAGTAATATTCCATTGTGTATATGTACCACATCTTCTGGGTCCACTCCTCTGTCGATGGACATTTAGGTTGTTTCCATGTCTTGGCTATTGAAAATAGTGCTTCAGTGAACATCGGAGTACATGTGTCTTTGCGAATTGTGGTTTTCTCTGGATAGATGGCCAGGAGTGGGATTGCTGGATCAAATGGTAGTTCTAGTTTTAGTTTTCTGAGGACTCTCCATACCGTTTTCCACAGTGGTGGCACCAATTTACAATCCCACCAACAGTGTACTAGGGTTCCTTTTTCTCCATACCCTCTCCAGCACTTATTGTTTGTAGACTTTTTGATGAATTTACAGTCTAGTAGGAGGTAAAGGCACTTATCAAATGATCACTTAAAAGTAAAAGTGCCATAAATGAGAGGTACATAATGAACAAGTAAATTTGTGGGTTTTTCACTGAATCAGAGAGAGACCACAAAAATTTTTTCTAATGAGGCCTGAGCCATTAGTAATTAGGTAAATATGGATGGGAAGGGTATTCCAGGTAGAAGGATCAGTATGTGCAAAGGTTCTATGCTTTAAGGAAATATGGTAAGTGCAAAAGACAGAGAGAGTGACGAGCAAGCTGTATGGGAGTTCCTTTGTGGCACAGCAGGTTTAGGATCCAGTGTTTTCAGTGCAGCAGCTTGGGTTGCTGCTGTGGGATAGGTTTCATCCCTGGCCCCAGAACTTCCACATGCCATGGATGTGGCCAGAAAAAAAGAAGAGAGCTGTATTGCTAGTAAGTGAGTATTTGTTTTTAACTAGTGAACAATAGAATGCCACTGATAATCTCAGTACAGGTGAAGAGAATGGGATGATTGTATCTGCAGTGAAATGATCACTGGCTATATTTTTAAAAGGTGTATTTCAAAGAGTTGGCAGGAGTGCATACTGATAGGTAGGTTAATAATTTGGTAAACTTATGGGTAAAACGTGATGGTACCAGAAATGTGAAGATAGAAAGGAATGGAGAGATGGGAGGCACAAAAGAGGAATGATTGATGTTTTGGAAACGGTTTTGATTTAAAAAACTAAGGAGTGAGTGGCATAAGATATGGTTCAGGGTTTCTGATTTGCAAATGTAAACAGAAGGTGAATCCATTTGTTAAAATAGTGAAAAGAGCTTTGTGGTGAAGGGTGAGCAGGTGTTTAGCTTTTGATGGTGTTGAGTTTGAAATGTCTATCATATTCAAAAAGAGATGGCAATGGTAGAAACAGGTTTGGAAATTTAAAAAGGCACTTACACGAGATATAATTGATATTCATTTGTTTTTTGTGTCTTGAATCTCTTACTGCTTATTACATGTCTCATTTAGTAAACACATGATTATTATATAAGAGCTGTATTCTGCACTTAGGTTTTTAGTTACTTTATACTGGTGCTGGTACTTTCTGTACTCTAACATTTCTGCTGTCATTACTGGATAAAGTCTAGACTTTTCAGTTATCATCTCCAGGCTCTTTTTATATGTGTCTTGTACTCTCTTTCTTAACCATTTTAAATTACTTGTAATTTATAAAATGCTTTGTAACCCTTTCTCTGTTGCCTAAAATGTTGTCCCATCTATGTCCTTATATTACTAACTGCAACTAATCATTTAAATGTCTGAATTTAAGGGTCATTTCCTCCGGGAATTAGAATATTTTTTTCAGGAGTTCTTGTCATGGCTCAGTGGTTAACAAACCTGACTAATATCCATGAGGACTTGGGTTCAATCCTTAGCCTTGCTCGGTGGGTTAAGGATCGAGTGTTGAGTGAGCTGTGGTGTAGGTCGCAGAAGTGGCTCAGAGCTGGTATTGCTGGAGCTCTGATATAGGCCGATATGACCCCAAACCTGGGAACCTCCATATGCATATGGGAATGGCCCTAAAAAGACAAAAAAAATTTTTTTTCAGTATAATAACTGCGATTATTTTCCCTCTGGTCTAGTACTATCTAGTGTTAAAAATATCAATAAATATTTATTTAGAGGTTACCCCAAAGAAGAATGAATTCATTCAGTTAAATATTAGAAAAAAGTATTCCATTTCTATAAAAAACATCATCATTTATGGGCTATCACGTGTGTTTGGTTGGTGCAGAACTTGGAACAAATAAGGATTTGGGACAAATAAATATTGGAAAATGAAAGAAAAGGGGAAAATGCTATCCATGGAGAATTGAAAACAGAGTTGGAAATAAAACTCAATTGATATTTTAAATTTCTAGTATGAGATACACACACTTAGCTAGTTTAAAGCCAGCTAGATTTGACATAAACTGCATACTTGAAACTGTTCTGGAAGGTGTATATGGTGGAATTATAAAGGGATGGGAGGATGTAAAGTGATTGAGGACTGGGGTGATTATGGGAAAACTTTTGGCTTGGGATCGCTGGTCATTTAATCATAAAGATGGGGAAATTCCTAACTAAGGTGGTAGACAAAATGGTTCTCCAACAAATAGTACATAAGTGGGAAGGTAAACCATCTAAGTGTCTTGGACAGTCTGACATTGATAGGAAGAAATTTTACCAAGGAACAAATGAACAAAGTACATGGAGGAAACTTCTGGAAAGCAAAGGAGCTTTTAACTTAGAAAAGATATCTTTCCATACAAATTTTAGAATGTTTTGTTCTAAAGAATGTCATTGGTAATATGATAGGGATTGCCTTGAATCTGTAGATTGCCTCAGACAGTATTGTCACTTGGACTACATTGATTCTTCCAATCTAAGAGCCTGGTATATTTTTCCATCAATTTGTGTCTTCTTTGATTTCTTTCATCAGTGTCTTATAGTTTTCAGAGTAAGGGTCTTTTGTCTCTTTAGGAAGGTTTATTTCTAGGTATTTTATTCTTTTTGGTGCAATGGTAAATGGGATTGTTCCCCTAATTTCTCTTTCTGATCTTTCATTGTTAGTATATAGAAATGCGATCTATTTCTGTGTATTGGGCATGTATCCAGACAAAAATTTCATTGAAAAACATACATGCACCCATATATTCATCACAGCACTATTCACAATAGTCAAGACATGGAAACAACCTAAATGGATGAATGGATTAGGAAGATGTGGTACATATAAACAATGGAATATTACTCAACCATAAAAGGACCACATAATGCCATCTACAGCAACATGGATGGAACTAGACACTCTCATACTAAGTGAAGTAAGTCAGAAAGAGAAAGACAGACACCATATCACGTATATGTGGAGTCTAAAATATGGCACAAGTGATCCATCTACAAAACAGAAAAGATCATGGGCATGTAGGGCAGACTCGTGTTTGCTGGGGGGGCGAGGGAGGGAGTGGGATGGACCTAGAATGTGGGGTTAGTAGATGAAAATTCTTGCATTTGGAGTGGACAGGCAATGAGATCCTGCTGTATAGCACAGGGAACTATATATCTAGTCACCTGTAAAGGAATATGGTGGAGGATAATGTGAGAAAAAGAGTGTATACATATGTATTACTGGGTCACTTTGGTGTACAACAGAAATTAACAGGACATTGTAAAGAAATCATAATAAATTTTTTTAACAAAAGAAAAGATGTCTTCAGCATTGCTTCCTGAAGCAAGTTTTATAAGTTTTGGCTGAATTCAATAAAATCATAAGAGCCTGAAAAAATGAAAAATCAATTAAAACACTATTATCATTTTCAAGGATAAGGACAGACTCAGAAGATTGTTGTCACAATGGAACACTTATTTCTTATAGAAAATGTTAATAATTGCAGCCTCTTGAAGGCCTCTTTCATATCTTTATTTCTAAGGCTATAGATGAGAGGGTTCAACATGGGTGTGAATATCCCATAGAAAAGGGAAACCATCTTTCCCCAGTCCTTAGAAGTGGAAGAAGGTGGTTGTAGATACATGTAAATGCCTGTTCCAAAAAAGAGAGAGACCACAACCATGTGAGACCCACACGTTCCGAAAGCTTTTCGCCGTCCTTCGGCTGACCTGATTCTCAATACTGCTTGAGCTATGAAGCCATAGGAGATGAGGATCAATGTCACTGGAATTAGCAGAATTAACACACTGAAGAAAAAGAGCTCGGAGACAATAGGCTTTGTGTCAGCACATGACAGCTTGAGAAGGGCAGGAACCTCACAGAAAAAGTGGTCCACTTCCTGATGACCACAGCGAGGCATGTTAAGGGTCAAGGAGGACTGCAACACTGAGTTGCTGAAGCCAGTGAGCCAGGAGAAGGCTATCATCTTGAAGCAGAACCAGGGGTTCATGATGACTACGTAGCGGAGGGGTCTGCAAATGGCCACATATCTGTCAAAGGACATAACAGCCAGGAGGAGACACTCCGTAGCACCCAGAGCCAGGAAGATGATGAGCTGGGCCACACAGCCACCATAACTGATGGTCTTTTTGTTCTGACAAATGTTTTTCAACATATGAGGGACGGTGCTCGTGGTGTAACAGAGATCTAATATGGAGAGGTTTGTGAGAAAGAAATACATGGGAGTGTGAAGCTTGGGATCCAGAATGCACACCATCATGATGGACACATTGCCAAAGATGGTGGTTGTGTATGATGTTAATAGGAGCACCAAAAGGGGCGTTTGTAGCCAGGGCTTGTCTGAGAAGCCAAGTAGTATGAACTCTTTTGAGGAGCTCTCATTTGCCCGATTCATGATGACTCACTAACTTTTCATTTCTGAAAGCATAAAACGGGAAAATTGTCAGTCGGAAATTATCGAATACTCTTATTGTAACTGGACTGAATTTAGAACAATTATAATGAATGATGCAATGCAAATATAATTTATAGTCAGTAAATAGATCTTGTGAAATACAGTGTAATTATCCCATCGTTAGAAAGTAGGTCTTCTGTTTTCAGTAGTTAGGTTTGACTTTATGAAGTAAATCATTACATTTAAATGCCAAAAATATAAACTTACATGCATAAAAATGGACATTTATAAGTTCTCAATACATTTCAATTCCTCTTTCTCCCTTTTCTTACCTTTTAACTTACCTTAATAATCATTTGATAATAAATACTGCTTTTAACCCAGTAAACTTTAATTCAAGCTAGAAATGTTGAGTAATATCGATTTTATAAGGATATCATCTAAATCTGAAGTTGATCTAAGGAAATTCTGCTTGTTTTAGTAGTATGTTCTTAAGATATTTTGAGTTGTCTCTTCCTCTTGTGTCGGGAATTCCCATTGTGTCTCAGTAGGTTACGAACCTGACTGGGGCCCATGAGGATGTGCGTTCTATCCCTGACCTTGCTCAATGGGTTAAGGATCTGTTGTTGCTGTGAGCTGTGATGTAGGTTGCAGACACAGCTCACATCCCACGTTGCTGTGGCTGTGGTTTTGGCTGGCAGCTACAGCTCCGATTCAACCCCTAGCCTGGAAAGTTCTGTATACTGCAGGTGTGGCTCTGAAAAGAAAAAAAGAAATAACATGTGTGAACATCCATTCCCAAAAAGAGCTATCATGAGTACTATATGCTTTATTATTCATGGTAGTAAATACCATGTGGTTTTATTTGTGGTTTATAGTGATGATCACAGGTGGACATTTCTCTGCATCTCCAAAGACCTTGTTGAAAATTGTAAAACTACTAATCTAATTGTTGCTTGCTAACATGTGACAGACACTGCTCAGTGTCTGAAATAATTCTAATTCTCACCAAAACCCTGATAAATAGATATTATCTACATTTTATGGCTACTGTGACTCAATGAGAATAATCTGCATATTCAGTAATCTTGAGGCCAAGACTCAAAGCCAGGATTTAAAGGCTATTCCTTTGTAATATAAATCCTCAATTCCACCTAAATCTCCAGACAGAGCAAGAAGAGGGCACAACAGTGGTTATCAGGGAAAACAAGAACCAAAAATCAAATAAAATTGATTTTCTTCAGTCCGTGGAAGTTATCAGTTATTTAGGTATATGGCCCAAGGGCACCTAAATTTCTTCAGTGTACTTTGAAGAAAAGTACTTTGTACTTTTCAGTGTGCTTTGCATGTTTAAATGCAAGGTCATTGATTAGACTTACCCCATTTGAATTTATAAGCATAAAAATAGAGTGTTGCTAGATTGATTTAAGAAAGAAGATGAAATAAGAAGGATTGACATATAACAAAGTGGAGTAACATTGGTATTTGAACAATAATTTTACCATGGGGTGTCTACATGAGAATGAATAGAGATGGTTCTAAGATTTGTAGCTCTTTCTATTATATGTAGCTTCATTTTTGGCTTTTTAGCTACAGATATACATTATTACTTGGTTATTACCAAAAATACACTTTCAATTGAAAAATGGAAAAGGACATAAGCTTTGACTTATCTATGTGTTAATATAGATTTAAAATTTTGGGAGTTCCCGCCATGACTTAGTGGAAATGAATCAGACTAGTATCCATGAGGATGCAGGTTCGATCCCTGGCCTTGCTCAGAGGGTTAAGGCTCTGGTGTTGCCATGAGCTGTGGATTGCAGATGTGGCTTGGATTCTGCATTGCCATGGCTGTGGTGTAGGGCTGCAGCTGCAGCTCTGATTCAACCCCTACCCTGGGAACTTCCATACACCATTGGTGCAGCCCTGAGAAAAAAAAAAAGACAAAAAAATTAAAAATTTTTACATGAATAAAGTTTATGTACATTTATAAAGGACACTTGTAAGATGAAAAATGCAGTGTTTATGGCAAAAGTATTTAACATATTAAAATATAAATAATTACTATTTTATAATTATGAGAAAATACCAAAAATCCAATAAAAAGAGAGCGATGGATGTAAATAAGCAGATTGAGGAATGAAAAAAATATGAAGCAAAGGTGAAAATAGAAAAAACATGAAACTTTCTCATCATTAAAGAAACACAAGCGTTTGGAGAGAATAAGCAATGAAATCCTGCTGTATAGCACAGGGAACTATAGTCAATCACTTGTGATGGAACATAATGGAGGATAATGTGAGAAAAAGAGTGTATATACATGTATAACTGGGTCATTTTGCTGTACAGCAGAAATTGACAGAACAATTTAAATAAACTATAATAAAAAATTTTAAAAATTTGTTCCAATAATAGGAAAGCTGTAAAATCTAAATTAACATGTGCTTTGAATAAACCTATCTACAAAATAGAAACAGACTCACAGACATAGAGAACAGACTTGTGGTTGCCAAGAGACATGAACGGGGAAGGGAGTGGAATAGCCTGGGAGTTTGGAATTAGTAGATGCAAACTATTACATTTAGAGGGGATAAGCAGTGAGGTCCTACTATACAGCAGAGGAAACTATATCCCATCTCTGAGGATAGACCATGATGGAAGATAATATAAGAAAGGGAATGTGTATATATATATACAGGGTCATGTTGCTGTGCAGAAGAAATTGGCACAACATTGTAAATCAACTACACTTTAATTAAAATGTAATAAAATAAATTAAAAAACAAAACAAAGGAAATGCTACATTGTCTATTCATTAGGTAATGTTAAAAAAAATCATCTTTATAAGTTAGCACTTCAAAATCCTGCCTCTGTAGCTAGAATATCCCAGCATTTTATATCTGAGCTGTGTGATCCTGGGCAAGTTGGTAAACATCTTTATGTTCAAAATTCAAAAATTCCATATTATTAATGAGTGTGTTTTTTTATTTTATTATAATTGATTTACAATGTTCTGTAAATTTTTGTATAGTTCTAATGTATACCCATTCAAACTTAGGACAGTGCTAGAAACATAGTAAGAATTTAATGAATGTGAGCTATTTATCACTAATAGCATCTATAATATTAATCATTAGCAGTAATTATTAATAGTAATAATGTATCATTATCTCTGCTTACCATGTATATGACAAAAACAGACTACCAAGTTCCTATTGGTGGTACCAAAGCTTATTATTGTACTTTTATATCACTATAGTATGAAATGATTAAATATCATGTCATTTTTTCTTTGTTTCTAGCATAATACTGAGAACATAGCTTTACAGTAAACAGTGGTCAAGTCAATGGTTAATACTACATATTGAGTTGCTTCAAGGGCATGAGAGATAAGAACACTCTGCTAAGCAGCTCTTCTTTTCCTACTATTCTTTTCACATCTTCTACTCTTTTCTACATTTTGTATGGCACTGGCATCAGCTCATCCACCAATTCCTCTTTTACATTATCAGAAACGTGAACTTACTCTTTGAAAAAGACATTTCATTTCACTGTCATCATAACTCTTTTCCTACTTATATACCCTCTATTAATTAAAAGAATCTCTAAATACCCCTAATTATATTTTTGCTCACAAAATTCCACAGATTCTTTTAATGTAATGAGCAAATGTTCATCCAAAAGAGTGAAATGGGAACAAGAATTTTTGGAATCACTGAAAACATTTGGCATTTATTTCAAGATTCCCAGGAAATAAATCGAACTCTTGGTTATTTAATGTTGTACAACCCAGAGGAAGGGATGTCTGTGAAATGATCTTGAGAGACTCTCCCACTCATGGTAATAACATAATTCTCTGAATAGACATCACTCACTTTTTTTCCTAGTGTCAAAGAGATGTCTGTACCATTCTCTGTGCCTTGTTTTGAAGAAAGTTTGGTCCAAAGACAGGAGGAAAAATGCAATGACTTTTTGAGCTTTCAACCCTTGTGAAATTCTTATTCAGCTACATTTTGCCAACAGATTGAAAATGAAATTAGCATATAACCCGGACTCAATTAAAATACGAGAAAAAATCCATATGGAGAGGTAAAATTGTATTATAGAGATTATCTTTGGTTGCCCAGGTATTTTTGATTGACACTGGCTCTTCTCACCAGGTCTAATACAATGAGAAGCTGATTTTATAGATATCAGCAACACTGAGTCATGGAGAGAGGGTTGTACCTTTAAATAAAGGGCTTACTCTTCATACAATTCTGTGTGCTCTTCTAGCCCTAGGGATGTGAGAGTCCCTCAAGTTTAATTGGTCATTGTGTCCAGAGAGGAAATATGTGAACTCTATTCCCAACTCTACTGGTAGCATAATTCTGGCACACAGACGGTTCACAAATTTTTAAAACTAGATTGAAAATATTAGTAATAAACATAAACCATAAAAAATAAGTTTAGAATTGTTTAAAGGAGAGTAAAGGTTTAAATGAACTTATAGACCTCATTCTTTGAAATGGCCTCAGGGTCAAATACAGAGTCCACAGACATAGTATATGGAAAGTAGCATTTATGTTGTTCATTGATTTTTGTGATGAATGTCTTTAAATCTGCTAGAGATCTGCAGGTTAAAAACAGATCATACAATGGACTTCCTGTGTGGCTCACAACAAAATATATCATACAAAATCACAGCATATAAATTAGCATATTGAGTTTTAAGATTAGCATGAATTCACTGGGACAGAACTACAGTTGACTCTTGAACAAAATGGGTTTGAACTGGGAGGCCCACTAGTATGCAGATTTTTAAAAATAAAGACACAAAATATGTATGTAGAGCATCACATGCTAGACTTGTGTTGAAGAAGATACCCTATCCTCATGTAGGCATAAGACGAGTGACATTTATATAAAATTAATAATATATTCATTTTCTTACTATTTATAACTTTGCTTTCAAAGAATTAAATTACCTTTAAAGTATGTCTCTTTCTCTTTCACAAGTGTGTTTTAGCCTATCATTACAAGAAAGTGTTTTTTTAAAATGTAACGGCATTCCTAATACTGTGTTATGAATATGACTGTAATACTTTATAAACATTTTATGGTGATTCACTTTTCAGTTTATAGGCTAGGCTACTGTGAAGCAATTGTATCGTTTACACTAGACTAACATAAATCAGTCATCCAGCTCCTTTTTTGTTAAAAATGCACGAGTCATTATACCTTTAAATAAATACAAATTTCTTTTTCACATTGTCTTTTTAATTTTTGATTTCTGGTAATACATATAGCGTCTACAGTATTTTTTTTATCCTATAAGACAATATTAATGTAGATACTGACAGACAGGTTTCATCTTGTAAACAGAGGATGTAAACTTATGGTATCCATAAATATAGTATAGTACAATAAATGTAAATGTATTTTCTCTTCCTTATGATTTTCTTAATAACATTTTCTTTTCACTATCTTCCTTTATTATAAGAACACATTATATAATACATATAACATTTGTTAATAAACTGTTTATATTATTAATAAGGCTTTCAGTCAAAGGTAGTTGTAGCAAAGTTTGGGAGGAGTCAAAAGTCATGAATTTCTGACTGAATCAAAAAAAAAGGATCATCACTCCTAATGCTTGTGTTGTTCAAGGGTCAACTGTAGTAGAAATGATATGGAATTGGAACAAGAATGTTTTTTAAAATAAGTTGCTTTGTGGAATTTATAACATAAATATATGTGCTCACCTAAGATTTGGTAAAATAAAGAAAATTGAAGTTGAATTGAGCATCAGCATAGGTATAATCTCTAAGAAAATCTTTTGCTAGTATTTTAATGGATTTATTTTTTCTTGCTTTTCTTTTGTATAATGCATTTTTATAAGTTGTAAAATCATCTATGTAGAATCTAATCATTTTCTAAATCATTACATTTTCTTAACACATGCCCTTTGTGTTGTATAAATTAATAATTTATATATATTTATGTACTTTACCAATCATTTTCCTATTAAATATTTGTATTTTTATTGGACTATGGTTGATTTATAATATTATATTAGTTTTGGTATACATCATAGTGATTCATTATTATTACAGATTATACTCCATTAAAAATTACTTTAAGGTAATGACTATAATTCCCTATGCTATATAATATATCCTTGTTGCTTCTTTATTTTATACATATTAGTTTGTGGCTTTTAAAATCACACCCCTAAATTGCTCCTCCCCTCCCCCTTTTAGTATCCACTAGTTTTATCTGTGGGTCTATTTCTGCTTTGTATACACACACACACACACACACACACACACACACACACAGGAATACTACTGAGACATAAAAAAAAGAATGAAGTCTTTCTATTTGTGACAACATGGATGGACATTGAGGGTATTATGCTAAGAGTAATAAGCTGAACAGAGAAAGACAAATTAATATGATTTCACTTATATGTGAAATCCAAAAAACAAAACTAACAAAATGAAACAAAACTAGACTCATAGATACAGAAAAGAGGTTGTGGTTGCAGGGGGAAGGAGGATCAGGGAATAGGTGAAACAGGTGAAGGGGAAGAAGAGGTACAGACTTCCGGTTTTTAAATAAATAAATCATGAAGATGTAATGTATAGCATGGGAACTGCAGTTAATACTATTGTATATTGTATCACCTTTTTGTGGTGACAGAGGGTAACCAGAATTATTGTGCTAGTCATTGCACAATGTATACAGATAATGAATCTTGATGTTGTGTACCTAAAACAGATATAATATTGTAGGTCAATTATACTTCAACATAAAAACTAAACTAAAATAAAATAATGTTCAGTGAATGCCTCTTCCGTGGTGATGCTCTCTGGTGGGCATTGATATGCAACAAAAAAGTCCTCACGCTTTGTTTCCACTCCTGTAGACCATTCACATGCATTTCCACCTGATCTTCTTGTCTTAAATTTCTAATCTTGCCTTTTTCTAGGCCTCTGATGAATATACAAGCCCTTTACCCCTGTCCAAAAGCCTGTGTATGTCCATTTCTTCTTCTGTACAGAGTTGAAAACCAAGTGTACATAGATCTGTCCCCTGAGAGAATTTCCTCTCACTATTGCCCTTTGGGGTGACTCCTAAATTAGGCTCTGTTTTAGAATCTGTTCACTTACAGCTCACAACAACATATAAAGCTGACTATATGTTAGAATCCTGAAGTTTTTCTTCCCCCAGCATCTGGTCATTTGAAAACCTTCATGAAGACATAAGTGTTATTTGAGAATGCTGCACTGATGTAACAGCGGTAGGTGATAATTGAGACACTGGTCCACATAGTTTGGTCCTCAGGACATGCTATGATCAGATTCCAAATGTTTAGTTTCCAATTATATGGTGGATTTTTACTGCATGAATCTGACCTTATGAGCTGGTGAATCTGGCAATATCCAGCTCATGATAAGTCCCAGTTGCATAATCACTTAATATCTCTATTGCATCAGAATAGCTGCCTTTTGAGTACACATAATTTTCTCTTTCACAAGGCATATCCCTGATGCAGAACTCTGAAAGTCATCATGTCACTCTTCTTTTGGATGTCAGAGACACTATATAAAGCTGATAGCCTTCTTAGTCATCTAACAAATAATTCATAGCAGAATACCCGAGTGTGGCATATATTTTCTCCAAACTCATTGGGTTCCATCAAATGTTGTGCCTCTTTTTTTTTTCTAAGTGGCAAAAGTGCAATTCACTTTCTTAATATTACAGAGAGTGTCCTAGCACCCTTAAGATTATTTGGCTTATAAAACTTAATGCGGAGGGCCCTAAATCTTTGTAAGGTTTATATCCCACACTCTGACATGCACGTGAGAAATATTCAGACTTGCAGCTTCTTGCTCTTTAGATTTAATTAGGATGCTGTCATCAATATAAGAGAATAATTATGATCTTTTAAATATCAGGAGAGTCAAGATTCTTGCAGACTCTGGGAAAAAAGAGAGTTAACATAGCTCCAAGAAGAGACAGTGAATATGTCCTGTTGTCCTTCTTTCATAAATGTAAATGGCTTTTGATTCTCTCTAGTGATGGGGATTGAAATGATGCATTTAATAGGTCAACCCACATGCCAGGGCCTGTATTACTCTTTTATGGTTAAGATTCTACAACTGATACATCACTGAAAAATGGGGCAGTTATTTGTTAGGTTTAAGGTAATGCATTTTAATCTACTTTAGTACCTCTGGTTTTAATGGATGAAAGCCATTAACTCTTTATTCTTCATCCTTTATGTTTCAAAGTCTGAACAAATCTATGTACTTTCGCCAGGATGCAGTGTTGTTTCTAATCTTGTCTGATGAAGGGCAGTTTTATGGAATTTCCCTTGGCTTTTTCTCCAACAGGGCATCCATGAAGAAGTTCTTCCAGCTGCTTAGGTGTATCTATCCCATTATGTATCTAGGGACCTGAGAAATATCATAGGTTACATTCACGAATCCACCAGACTAACTGTAAATTGGACATATCCTTTCTAAGCCCCCACTCTAACTGGGGTCATGGTAACATCTTGTGTGCCCTCCCTGGTATATGTCAACTAAGACTCCATATTGAATGGCCCTCACAATTTTGGTCTTAATGTTTGTATTTCCCCTTTGTACAATTAATAAGGTCAATGGTCACAGATCCCTTTGGGGAAATACTAAGCAGAATATTTATTGTATATTCTTGGAGTGGCATTCCAAAGTTATTTCTTCAGGGATTTACCCTTCTCTTTAATTGATAGGAAATAGATCTGAGAACAGCCTTAGATATGGGAACTGAGCAAAGAATCATTGTTTTTAGTTGCAGCTTCCATTTCCATTTCTCCAACTTGTAATTTTTTTCTGACCAATCTACTCCACCAACTTTGTGATTGTCTCTACATATGTCTCACCTCTAGGAAAATTAAAATTTATTAGCCATTACCATAGGTATTTGTGGATTAAGGTGCTCATGCTGCTGACCCAGCCCTGCTGTCCATTATGTTAATTATATTTACATGGGTCTGGTAAAGAGCTGCCATTTGGCCTCTGCTCATCTGGAATTTTATCATTCATATTCAGTGTGGGGATCTCACTTCCCTGAAAGCATCTTATATTGTTAACCCTGGTCTGTAGAGGACATTAAGCTTCTCAAAGATGGTTTGCCCTTTATTAGTATAGTCCCTACTCCCTTAATAGAGTGTGTCCTCTGGAACATCACCGGAAGTGTGGTTAGTTGATGGATTCTCTGTTGGTACATTATAAACCTATTCTCACATCTCTAACTCTGATCCTCATTGCACTTTAATATTCTCCTAAGGCAACTGCATCAAATCCATCACATTCACCCTGCATATAAAGCTGTCTTGTAAAGCTATTTTCTTTTAGTTTCTATTGGTTAGATTTATTTGTTTTATTTATAAAGATTTTTATTCTGAATCCAGCATCCATTTGAAAAGTTGAATTCCTAAGTATCGGGAAATTTTCCGGTGTCTATAAACGTTTCCATATCCAGCTTTATATTCTGTTTCTCCCCAAGAGAGGTTACTTATAGTATATGTTAGCCAGGTCCTACATGTTTTAGAATAACCTATTTTCTCTTATATCAGGTTCTCACTTCTTGCTCTGGAGCTGTTGAGTAATGACAGTGAGAGAGTGTAAGAAGGTCTGTATCATCTTGCAAGGAACATGTTTCTAATATCTCTGGCAAGTAGAGATTTCTCTCCCCTAGCAAGACAGAGGAGATTGCTTATGTCAATTTTAGAGGTTCAGAGAAATTTGAAAGTTCATGTTTGAAGTGTAGCTATACAAATTCCACCATCCCAGGTTTCAATGTCTGACTCCTTCCCTATCAGGGTCTTGGCTTTAGTATAAAAGGTTTGTTGAGGCTTTGTATTTTTGTCTCTTTGTAGTGCTGTGACCCTTATAATTAAGACTTAGGTCTGTCTGATTTTCAACACTCTTCCCTATGCAAGATATGAGAATCTCTTTATATGTTCTATGGGAGTTATCTTGCTGTTATAGCATTCAGTAGTTATTGGTTCTCAAAATATGTTCCCTGGACCTGCATCGCCGTCATCATCATCATAATCATCATCATTATCTAGGACCTTATTTATTAGAAATTCCAATTTGGATCCTTACCCCAGACCTAGGAAATCATAAACTCCATGTATGGGGTCCAGAAATCTTATGTTTTAATGAGCAGTTTGAGACTATGGATATAAGTTGAAAATTGACTGACTGATTGGAGTATACTATTCTTTTTCTTCTTGGCTTCCAAGACAGTCAATAAAGTCAGCAAAGTTGACAATAATCTGAGTATCATTACCCTTATAATTTTCAAGGGCTGGATGTACCATATACCCCAGTGCTTCTCCTTTTACCTGTACCGTATCCAAAGCCACAACAGGTGAGGCTTAGTAACAAGCGATGTCAAAGCATGTTGAGTTACCACTATTCTGTTTACCCCTTTCAACAGAGGGCTTATTGCCATCTGACTGGTGACATTCATTTCATGAGTACTTTTTAAAGAGCGCATCCAAATGCTGCTTCCAGATCACTTCTATTCAGGTCCTCTAGAAGACAGAGCTTGAGAATAGAAATTAGGTTCCAACAACTATCGGGAAGTGATTTCAGGAATAATGTGTGAGGGACAGGAAAGTGAGATGGTTAAGATAAAGACAATGTAAGGGTGTATTATTCAGGTTGTGTGTAGTGGAAGCTCAGTTCTCCTGGGACCTGCTGGAAAGCATATGATTTTTTCACATGAAGGAAGGGTTGCTGGAATACTTACCCACTTGCTACTATTCTCCCTTGTTTGAATATTTCCCCTAGGGTCATTAAACGTCTTGCATTTGGGGGCGGCACTTGTCTTTGGGCCAAGTGGGCTCCCACAGTGTCAGACAGGGCCTTGGGCAAACAATGAAAACAAATACAGCATGCTTGAACTAGGTCACTGTCAGAGTGTGTGCTATGAATCCGAATTCACACAGAACTATCCATTGAAGCTCTGCTGAAGTCAGAGGTGGCACCAGAGGCATTTACTTTAGGAGGTGAGATGTAAATACTGTATTCCACATTTTCAACTACAAGAATTGGGCTGCACTGACATTCCACAAAAACTCCTCTAGATACTATTCTGAGAAGTGAGGAGGTGAGCTAAAAGGAAAGCACAAAGAAAATTGATGTTTGTGAGAAAATCTCAATAGAAGTAGAGGTGGAGAGAATTCTTGCAGTATTTTGCATTGTGAATATCAGCTAAACTAAGACTCTCTCCTCCTATCCAAGGATCTTTTGAGAATATTTGATCCAAGACAAGGCAAGGGATTTATGTCTTCCACTGATTTGTAATTACAAGGGAGCTTAGAGAGACACGATGGAGGCATTGAGATACAAGTATATGGATACAAATACAGGAAGATATGTACATACAAGCCATATTAAAAACAAAAGAAAAACCAAGAAATGTGCAACAATCTAGCTTTATGCAAAGAATATAAACCAGAAGTTACTGTAACTGGATGAAAGTCACAGGATGGACTAGGAGGCAACCTGATTTTGGAGATGGGAAAATCTACAAGACTCAGACATTTTTTTAAAACATCCACTTGTTTCTTTTACTGTATATCGAACTTCAGATTCATAATCAGAGTGCTATATTTTTACTCTAATTTGCCAAAGTTTACAGAAAATAAAGTCACAATGGCACAAAAAAGAGAATAGAGACTCAGAGTATATATGGATTTTCTAAAATACATATTGTAAAGAAAAATACATATAGTAAAGTACATATTGTAAGTAAAATAAAAATATGAGGCATGAGAGACCTTGTGCATCTTGATTCCCTTCAAAATATTTGTGCTTGCAAGTTCTTGCAGATTAATATCATGTAAGCATGAGAACTACTGATTGAGAGAACTTCAAATAAATCTACTTATTGTGTGTGATAAAGTTAAATGTGATTCATGACAGGTAGGTAAGAGTAGGGTAGGGGGATAGAAAACTGTAGAACCAGAATATTCAGGAAATATCTACCAGCAAGCTGCATAAAAGCAAAAAAATAGACTGTTGCAACACCTTAGGTAAATAACTGTGCGATATCATTATGTTATTGAAACTGCATTAGACTGAGATTAGGAATCCACCTCTATCACTATATAATAGATTGTAAATACCAGGTCATGTTAATGTTTTTCTTAGAATCTTGGTTTGAGTGGTCCATTTGACACAATATATCATTTTTATATGATTTAAAATGTTTTCAACACTATTTCCAAGCGTTTGATTTTCTCTAGTTCACTTTATCATTCTGAGATTATTTAAAGTGGTGAAAAATATATAGCATAACTTCTGTTAAATATATGAAAATGACTCAGGCATATTTTACCACCTGATAAAATTTTTGGGGTGAGGATTAAATAAACTAATCCACTTAGAAAATTGTGAGTTAAGGAGTTCCCGTCGTGGCGCAGTGGTTAACGAATCCGACTAGGAACCATGAGGTTGCGGGTTCGGTCCCTGCCCTTGCTCAGTGGGTTAACGATCCGGCGTTGCTGTGAGCTGTGGTGTAGGTTGCAGACACGGCTCGGATCCCGCGTTGCTGTGGCTCTGGCGTAGGCCGGTGGCTACAGCTCCGATTCAACCCCTAGCCTGGGAACCTCCATATGCCGTGGGAGCGGCCCAAGAAATAGCAACAACAACAACAACAAAAGACAAAAGACAAAAAAAAAAAGAAAGAAAATTGTGAGTTAAGTGATAAGAACTCAGTCCAGCATAACTATGCTCCTACTGCTGATTATCAATATCAGTTTAATTTATGGACCTGTAATTAAAATTTTTATCTATTGATTATATGTACATTTTCTTAAATTTAATTTATGTTTGTGGAATGATTAGGTAAACAATAGATTATAAGTGAAGTGATGGAAATGGTATCTGGAATTCACCATCAGAATTTTGATAATTTAATTTCCTAATATTTGGAAAAGGAATATTTTTATTTAAATATTGGCATAAATAATGCTTTATTAAACATGAGAGAAGGGAGCCTGAGAGTTTACATTTCTTGGAAGAATATGGATTTCCAGGGGTCACTGAAGGGCATAGATTTGTAAAATCTTTTTCAAATCATTAGCATTGATTATTTTTCTCCAGTGAGTCTTATTGGGAGACTCCCTTGGCAAAGCTTATTGTGAATGAAAATGATTGGAAATTTAAAAAGTGGTATATAAAATTTGAGGAGCTGACAATTTTTGTTATGCTACATGAATAGGAAAAATGGAAGGGAACAGAGAAGCAGGAAAGTAAAGGGAAAGAGTACAGAATACAAAAAATTTCAACAATGGAAAAATGGATAAAGAAGAAAGAAAAGGAAATATGGTGTTGCTTCTCTTTACTATGTTAAAAATATGCCAGTGATTGAGTAAAAATAATATTTTCTCAAATCTTTTTTAATTTGCTGGCGAGATGAATAATAGATAGTACATATTCCAAATTTGTTTTGTAATCTCAGTTTTTATGAGAAGAAAAGCACCTTGAATACAGATGTGGCTGCTTTGCATTGTAAAGATGGATAATTTAATATGGTAGGAAGTGAATGCAATTACTTTTCAATTCTTTGCAAAGAAAAAAATGTAGAGACATAACATTTCATTTTTCTTTCTTTTTGTGTGTGTTTTTAGGGCTGCACCTGCAGCACATGGAAATTCCAAGGCTAGAGGTCAAATCAGAGCTACAGCTCCCAGCCTATGCTACAGCCACAGCAATGCAGGATCTGAGCCAAGTCTGTGACCTACACCACAGCTCACAGCAATGCCAGATCCTTAACCCACTGACTGAGGCCAGGGATCAAAAGCGCATCCTCACGGATACTAGTTGGTTTTGTTACCACTGAGAAATGATGCAAGGCCAACATTTCTTTTTTCTAAATAACACTGACATGTTTTGTAAAACTTTGCTTATATATTTTGATGTTTGTCACCTAGAACAATCAGTTGAATAGGATCATGATCAGGATCATGAATCACAGCTAACAAACATTGAATAGTTACTGTGGGCCAGGAATTCTCTTCACATTTAATTTCTTCAACAAGCATAGGTAGGTTCTATGATTCCTCTTCTCCATTTTTCAAACAGATAGTCTGAGAAAGAACTAAGGTAAGAACAGTGAGTTTAAATAACTTTCTTAGATCACATACCATAAAGTGGCTGAGGAAGAATTAAAGCTCAGAAATCAAGAGAAGTAGTGGAAAGGAGGAATAAAGAAGAGGAAAGGAGGAGGAATAGAAGAGGAATGAAGATTGAGGGATAGAATAAATAAAAAGGAGAGGGAGAAACATGGGAGAAAGATATTCAGACAAATTGAAACAGTGAGATAATATAACAAAAAGAATAAAGAGGTAGGAAGAGAATTTGAACAGTAATTTATATAAAAATCTATAAAAAACTGTAGTAAATGTACAATTTTAGAGCAAAGATAGAATGATCTCACAATACTTAGCAAAGACATTTTGACTAGTAGTTGTTTGATATGTATTTAAGTACTATTTATAATGCAGAGCTCTAGTGACATACAAAATATGAAGAGGAGGAAAGAGGAAGAGAAAAATAGATAAAATGGATGATGGATTTGAAAGATTGAAACAGGTTACTAAATCTTATATATTTTTCAAAATATAGAAGGAAAAAGTCTCACCCTTGAGTAAAAGGAATCAGATAATTCATATTGTCCCTCTTCCTGTCTCTGTACTAGAACCATCACAGGCATTTGAGCAACTAGTTTTGAACCATTCTCTGAAGAGGCTGTTGCTCCAGAAGCTATGTTCACAATTTGCAATGACAGCCACAGTGATTTCATCCTCCTGGGCTTCTCTGACAAGCCATATTTGGAGAAGATTCTCTTTTGGGTAGTTCTGATCTTTTATTGCTTGACTATTATAGGAAATTTGGTCATAATTCTTGTCTCCTTGAAGGATCCAAAACTCCACATCCCAATGTATTACTTTCTTTCCAACCTTTCCCTACTAGATCTCTGTTTTACCAGCAGCTGTGTTCCACAGATGTTGGTTAATTTTGGGGGTCCAGAGAAGACCATCAGTTACATTGGCTGTGCTATTCAACTCTATGTCTTCTTGTGGCTTGGGGCCACTGAATGTGTGCTTCTTATGGTCATGGCTGTGGACCGCTATGTGGCAGTGTGTCATCCACTGCAATATACCACTATCATGCACCCCAAACTTTGTCTGGAGTTGGCCATCCTTGCATGGGGGACTGGCCTGATTCAGTCTCTGACCCAGTCTCCTGCTACCCTCCAGTTACCCTTCTGCTCCAACCGGAGGTTGTATGACATTGTGTGTGAAGTTCCAGCCCTCATTCAAGTCTCCAGTGCAGACACCATCTATAATGAAATCCAGATGTCCATAGCCAGTATTATTCTCCTGGTGGTGCCCTTGGTCATTATCCTTTCCTCTTACGGTGCTATTACTAAGGCTGTGCTGAGAGTAAAGTCAACTGAAGGACAGAAGAAAGCATTTGGCACCTGCACTTCTCATCTTCTTGTGGTCTCTCTCTTCTATGGCACTGTCACAGCTGTCTATCTTCAACCCAAGAGTCACTATGCTCATGAACAAGGCAAGTTTCTCACCCTTTTCTACACTGTCATAACCCCAACTCTTAATCCACTCATCTACACTCTAAGGAACAAGGAAGTAAAGGGGGCACTAATAAGACTTGGGAAGAAGACCTGGGATAATTTAAGAGATTGACTTATGTTGGACTATTGCTTAATATGAGAAGAGAGAATAACCTCATCATAAAAAGCTGAAGATGTTATCTCCCAACCCTAAAATAGTAAAGAGCTGCATTTTATTCACGTTGAGATTTCAATTCCATTCATCAGTCATTGATCAAGCCTTATTTGCCTCATGGTGCTGGTTTAGGCACAATACCGTATAGAAATGAATATATTTGATAGTTATTTTTTTAAAGAGTACATAATACTGCTGAATTTGGACAACAAAAGAAATAGAAACTTGCAAAATAAAAGACAAATATATGTTTCATCCTTTCCATTTATTTCTTTTTCTTTTGTTCTACTTTCCTCCAAGCCTATCCACTACTTTCATCCAAACATCTGGAACAATAAGGCTCTTAACATTCTCAGAGACTTTTTAAGAGACACTTAGTTAATGGTGGTTTTTGGTTCTGAGTTACTTCTGCCTCCTTGCCTCAGTATGTCCTTTGTTGATGTGTAATGTCCCTAAAAATCCCCAGCGCAACAGTGTTTGCCAAGCAGAAGTCCACACTGCTTCCTGGTACTGCTGCTCTATGAGAATCTTGTGCCCAAGATTCTTATTTTGAGCCGCAATATTCTAGGTCTCCAGTTATAGGACTAGACTTATATCTTTTCTTCATTCTGTGTCTCTGTAATAATGAAGTGACTCTATTTTTATCAGATCAAATTCTTATTCATTCATCTTAGAGATATTTATTGATTTTTATTAAGTTTCTATTATGTGCTAGATCCTGGGTATAAAATGGTAAATAATACACAAAAAAATCATCAAGATCATGGAACTTATTGTCAATGGTGCACAAAGATATAAACCAAAATATTTAAAATTTATCATTTTAATGGAGAGAGATTTGTTCTTCAGCTCCTGCCTAGGGCTTATGACCATGCCACATGCCTTTGACTTTTGAATAGTATCTGCTAAAGATTTATTTATTGATGCTTTTTAATTACTGCTTATAAGTGTCCACTACTCTAGTTTGTTTCACTGAAATCATGGATATAAATTGTTGACTCTCCTGTGTGATTGCTAATCCACTGTGCCTCCCATCTGTTAATGCCTATTTCATGTATCAATGGAATTAGTATGAAGTCCTATTCCATCCCATTTTTCTATGCTGATGAACTGTACCACTTTCTGATTTGGAGATTTCATATCAAACATTTTTAAATTTGAATTCTTATTTGCAAACTTAAAAAATGATTACGTCACTCAAACCAGCACCAATGTTCAGAAATAATAACAGCACAATTACTATGAGAATGTAACATAATTTCTCACTGTCAATAAGAGAACAATGGTTATATAATCATTTTGTTATCCTTTCATTCAATTTAAGGAATAAAGGGAGTAATTGAGAAGAAATCTAAAAGGACAGAGTTTATTTTATGACATCTGACTTTAAGATTGTAGAACTGGAGCAGGTCTAGGGGATGACTAGTTTCATGGTATGGACGTAGTAACAAGTACCTGATGTTGAGAAGTAACTACTTTAGAGAGGGAAACAAGGATGCTGGTGTACTCGAAACTTCATCTTACTCTTGATATAGCCTGTAATAATACCAGGGCCTTTAGTATAGAAAACTGCACCTGATGCCAAAATGTAAATGCATGGTAGGGAGAGAGGTTATGATACCATTAAATGACAGTAGCAAGAATGAAGAAACACAGTTTCTCAAATTTTATTTTTTTATTTTTTAGTTTATTTTTTTATCTTTTTGCCTTTTCTAGGGCCGCTTCCCGCGGCATATGCATGTTCCCAGGCTAGGGGTCTAATCGGAGCTGTAGGTACCAGCCTACGCCAGAGCCACAGCAACACAGGATCCGAGCAGTGTGTGTGATCTACACCACAGCTTATGGCAACGCCAGATCCTTAACCCACTGAGCAAGGGCAGGGATCGAACCTGCAACCTCGTGGTTCCTAGTCGGATTTGTTGACCACTGCGCCACAATGGGAACTCCCAGTTCCTCAAATTTTAGAATTCAGAAGATTCACATGGTGTACTTGTTAAAAATTAAAGTACTTGTGCTTAGTACTCAGAATTTCTGATTTAAAATATCTGATTGTGCCCTGGGATGGGCATTTTAAAAAGCACTGTAGGTGATTCTGAGGCAAGATATCTAGGACCACACTTTGGGAAATTGCAGTCTAGATAATTGCTTGGCCAAATGACATGGGTGACGAATTCATTTACAAAGTGGAAGTGAAGGGAAGAATGATCTTGAAGTGGAATAAAGCCAATAGCTCAAATCCCACATTCTGAAGTATTAAGGATGGGATTATTTTCTCACAGGGGAGTTGTGGTTGAAACAGTGTTTTCAGGAGAGAGTATCAATTCAGTTAATGCTAGGAGGTATAGAGTATATTAAGTAAATCATTTGAGGATATAGGTGAATTATTAATTTTTGAACAAACCCAGTGCTACATTAGAAGGTTTTGTGAAGGATAAGGGCAAGAGTGTGGGGAAGGAAGGGACTCCACTATGGGAATAACAGCATGGAAAAATAAAGGTGACTAAGATACATTTACATTTTGGGAGATGACTAACAGTGTGGACTTAGCTATGTACTTATTTATTGACATAATCTTTTTTTACCTTAACCACAAATTCCTAAAAATTTTTATTGATGTATAGTTGAAGTACAATGTTGTGTTAATTTCTGATGTACAACAAAGTGTCTCAGTTATGCATATATATGTATATATGTGTGTGTTCTTTTTCATATTCTCTTCATTATGATTTATCACAAGGTATTGAATATATTTCCCTTGCTATACAGTAGGACCTTTTGTCTATCCAGCCTATATATAATAATTTGCCTTTGCTAATCCCAAACTCCCAACCCTCCCCTTGGTCCACCTTCTCCCCCAGGGCAACCACAAGTCTGTTCTCTATATCTGTGGTCTATTTTTGTATTTGTTTCATATTTTAGATTCCACATATAAGTGATATCACATGGTATTTGTCTTTCTCTTTCTGAACTTATTCTACTTAGTATCCTCTCGGTCCTTCCATGTTGCTGCAAAAGGCATTATTTCATTCTTTTTTATGGCTGGGTAGTATTGCAGTATGTATATGTACTGCATCTTCTAATCCATTCATCTATTGATGGACATTTAGGTTATTTCCATGTCTTGGCTATTGTGAATAGTGTGCTGCAATCAACATAGGAGTACCTGTTTCTTTCTGAATTATAGTTTTGTCTGGATATATGCCAAAGAGTAGGATTTTTGGATCATTTGGAAATTCTATTTTTAGTGTTTTGAGAAGCATCCATACTGTTTTCCATAGTGACTACAACTCCCCCACCAACAGTGTAAGAAGGTTTGCTTTTCACCACACACTCTCCAGCATTTGTTATTTGTAGACTTCTTTTTGGTCAGTGTTGTCTCCAGAGCTCGCCTAAGAGTCTTGGAGGTGCAAGAAGGGGCATGTGAAACCTTGTGGTGGTGGTTGCAAGAGCAACTATTCACATAGGGAATGTCTTTTTTTCATTTAATTTTTACTTTATATTGGAGTATAGTTGATTTACAATGATGTATTAGTTTCAGGTGTACAGCACAGTGATTCAGTTTTACATGGACATATATCCATTCTTTTTCCGAGTCTTTCCCCATATAGGTTATTATAGAATATTGAGTAGAGGACCCTATGATATATATTAGGTCCTTTTTGATTATCTGTCTTATATACAGAAGGGTGTATATGTTAATCCCAAATTTCTAATTTATCCCTTCCCTCCACCTTTCCCCTTCGGTAACTGTAAGTTTGTTTTCAAAGTCTGTGAATCTGTTTCTGTTTTGTAAATAAGTTCATTTGTGTCACCTTTTTTTGGATTCTCTATATAAGTGATATCATATGATATTTGTCTTTGATTTAGTTCACTTAGTCTGATAATCCCTAGGTCCATCCATGTTGCTGTAAATGGAATTATTTCATTCTTTTTTTGATGACTAATATCCCATTGTGTATGTACTACACCCTTTTAATCCGTTCATCTGTTGATGGACATTTAGGTTGTTTACATGTCTTGGCTATTGTAAATAGTGCTGCTTCGAAACATTGGGGTGCACATATCTTTTTGAACTATGGTTTTCTCCAGATACATGCCTAGGAGTGGGATTGCTGGATCATATGGTAACTCTTAGTTAATTTTAAGGAACTTCCACTCTGTTCTCCATGCGGCTTCACCAATTTACAATCCGAACACAGTGTAAGAGGCTTATCTTTTCTCCACACTGTCTGCAGCATTTATTGTCAGCTTTTTTTTTTTTGTCTTTTTGTCTTGTTGTTGTTGTTGTTGTTGTTGTTGTTGTTGTTGTTGTTGTTGCTATTTCTGGGGCCGCTCCCACGGCATATGGAGGTTCCCAGGCTAGGGGCTGAATCGGAGCTGTAGCCACAGGCCTATGCCAGAGACACAGCAACGTGGGATCCAAGCCGCGTCTGCAACCTACACCACAGCTCACGGCAACACCGGATCGTTAACCCACTGAGCAAGGGCAGGGACCGAACCCGCAACCTCATGGTTCCTAGTCGGATTCGTTAACCACTGCGCCACGACGGGAACTCCTATTGTCAGCTTTTTAATGCTGGCCATTCTGATAGATGTGAGATGGTACCTCATTATAGTTTTGATTTGCACTTCTCTAAAAATTAGTGATAATGAGCATCTTTTCATGTGCCTATTGGCCATCTGTATGTCTTCTTTGGAAAAATGTCGATATTTGGGCCCTCTGCCCATTGTTCAATTGGGTTGTTTGTTTTTCATTGTTATTGAATTTTATGAGCTCTTTGTATATTTTGGATATTAAGTCCTCATTGGTCACATTGTGTGCAAATATTTTCTCACAGTTTATAGGTTGTTGTTCTGTTTTGTTTATGTTTTCCTTTGCTCTGCAAAAGCTTTTAAGTTTGGTTAGGTACCAAAAAAGTTTGTTTATTTTTGCTTATATTTCTATCACCTTGTGAGACTGACTAAAGAAAACATTTGTATGATTTATGTCAGAAAATGTTTTGCCTATGTACTCTTCTAGGGGTTCTATGGTGTCTTGTCTTATACTTAAGTCGTTTAGCTCTTTTGAATTTATTTTTATGTATGGTGTGAAGGTGTATTCTAATTTCAATGATTTATATGTGGCTGTCCAAATTTCCCAATACCACGTGCTGAAGAGACTTTCTTTTCCCCACTGTATGTTCCCCACTATGATTAATTGTCCATAGTTGTGTGGGCTTATTTCTGGGCTCTCTATTCTGTTCCATTGATCTGTATATCTGTTTTTGTGCAAAAACAACTGTGTTGTTTTGATTACTGTAACTTTGTAGTATTGTTTAAAATCTGGGAGGGCTATGCCTCTTGCTTTGTTCTTTTTCCTCAGGATTGCTTTGGCCTTTTATGATTCTATATACAATTTTGGATTATTTGTTTTAGGTCTGTGAAAAATGTCATGGGTAATTTGATGGGGATTGCATTAAATATGTAGATTGTTTTGGGTAGTATGGCCATTTTAACAATATTAATTCTTCCTATGCAAGAGCATGGAATATCTTTCCATTTCTTTGAATCATCTTCAATTTCCTTTATTAATGTTTTGTAGTTCTCAGCATATAAGTCTTTCACATCCTTGGTGAGGTTTATTGCTAGGTATTTATTGTATTTTATTTTTATTAAAGTATAGTTGGTTTATAATGTTATGCTATAAGTATTTTCTGATGTGCCCAATCACAAATTTTCATAGAATGTATGCTGATATCCAGTTACTGTTAAAAAAATCATGTCAGAAATCTTTCATAGATATTCCAGATAATAGCCAATATTTTCTTAGAAGAGTGTCTAATTTGGGAAATGATTAACAATATCATGGATTCAGGCATTCAGTTTCTTTGAAATTTCTAGAATGGCATGTGCCAAGCACCTGAAATACAGCATCATTTTCTAGCACATGTGTTGTATATGATGGCAGATTGAATTTTCTTATGGTTGCATGTTAAGTTCTGTGTGTATAATGGCCTATAATCCACCCAAGGTCCTGAACACAGGACCATGTATTTGCTAGAGGGCAAGAATACATATATTTGTAAAGTTTAGTTGTGAGAGGCTGTTGGCAGGTAAAATAAATCTCAAAATCTGTTATGGGTACTAATTACCACCAGTTGAAAACCCATCATCAATGGTGTGTGCATGTGTGTATGCCTGTGTGTGTTTGCATGTCTGCCTTTTTTGTGTGTAGCAATGAAAATGCAAATATAGAAGTTCCTGTGGTGGCTCAGTGGTAACAATCCCGACTAGAATCCATGAGAACGTGGGTTTGATCCCTGGCCTCACTCAGTGGGTTGTGGATCTGGTGTTGCTATGAGCTGCGGTGTAGGTCACAGATGTGGCTTGGATATGGCATTGCTGTGGCTGTTGCATAAGCTGGCAGCTATAGCTCTGGTTTGACCCCTAGACAGGGAATCTCTATATATGCAATGGGTGTGGACCTAAAAAGAAAAAAATGCAAATATATATGAAAAAAGTAACCCTTAAAAATTGGCTATTATAAAAGTTACAAAACTATTTTGTCCTTTTTCAGATGGATGGTAGGAGAATTCAATAAGAACAGCGTTTGAAATGAGTAAATAAGAATAATAACAGCAAAAGTCACTACTTAGAGAAACATTTATGAGCATAGAATACACAGATTTTTTTTTTTTATCAATTTGGCTTAGGTTACCCTTTGGATGCTTTTCTCTCTTACCAGACTAGCCTATATTTCAGCAATGATATAATCATTCCACAAATGCAGGCAAATGCCTATTCCATCTGCCTTTGAATGTTTTTGGATTTTTGTCTCAAAATCAGATTCAAATGTTAAAAACTCTTCCATATGCTGGTTATTTCTCCTCTAATAAAATGTATTATGCCCTCCTTGATGCATGTTATTCTTTTATCGATTCTGCCTAGATAATTTTATCAAAATTCACGTTTTTTTGACACTAGCACTTGAGCATACTGTGTCAAAATGTTTTCACCTATTGATAAAGCTGTTGAATTCAACTGTAAGGAAAATGCAGAATCTTTAAAGAATGGAAGGTGATTTTGGAGTTCCCATCATGGCTCAGTGTTTACTGAACCTGGCTAGCATCCATGAGGATGCGGGTTTGATCCCTTGCCTCGCTCAGTGGGTTAAGGGTCTGGCATTGCCGTGAGCTATGATGTAGGTCACAGACGTGGCTCAGATCCAGCATTGCTGTGACTGTGGCATAGGACGGCAGCGACAGCTCTGATTTGACCCTTAGTCTGGGAACCTCTATATGCTGCAGGTGCAGCTCTAAAAGACAAAAAGGCAAAAAAAAAAAAGAAAAAGAGAAGAATGGAAGATGATTTCATTGAATGGATATGATGAATGAGGATTTTATTTAAACTCTTTAATCATTAAAAAAAATTGCAGTATAGTTAATTTACAATGTTCTGGTAGTTTCAGGTATATAGCAAAGTGATTCTGTTGTATATATCTTTTTTCATATTCTTTTCCATTATAGATTATTACAAGACATTGAATATAGTTCCTTGTGCTATACAGTAGGTCCTTATTGTTCATCTATTTTATATATAGTTGTATGTATATATTAACCCCAAACTCCTAATTTAGCTCCCCTCCTACCACTCACTATCCCCTTTGATAACTATAAGTTTGTTTTTATGTCTGTCCCTTTTTGGGTGAACAATAAGAGAATTCAATAAGAGCAGCATCTGAAAAGAACAAATAAGAATAATGAGAGCAAAAGCCACTACTAATCAGAGAAACATTTATGAGGATAGAATCCAGATTTTTAACAATTGGGCTTCTGGATTCTATGTCTGTGAGTCTATTTCTGTTTTGTAAATAAATTCATTTGTGTCATGTTAAAGATTCCACATATAAGTGATATATTATATTTGTCTTTCTCTGTCTTACTTCACTTAGTATGATCATCTCTTGGTCCATCCATGTTGCTGTAAATGGCATTATTTCATTATTTTTTATGGCTGAATAATATTCCATTATATATGTATACCACATCTTTTTTATCCATTCATCTGTTGATGGGTATTTAGTTTTTTTTCCATGCCTTGGTTATTGTAACTCATGCTGCTATGAACATTGGGTGAATGTATCTTTTCAAATTATAGTTTTCTCTGGAAATATGTCCAGGAGTGGGACTGCAGGATCATATGCTAACTCTATTTTCAGTTTTTTAAGGAACCTCCACATTGTTCTCCATAGTGACAGCACCAATTTACATTCCCACTAATATTGTAGGAGGGTTTTTTTTTTTTCTCCACACCCTCTCCAGTATTTATTTTTAGACTTTTAAATGATGGATATTCTGGAGTTCCTGTTGTGGCACAGTGGAAACAAATCTGACTGATATCCAAGAGGATGTGGGTTTGATCCCTAGACTAGTTCAGTGGGTCAGGGATCCAGCATTGCTGTGGGCTGTGGTGTATGTTGCAGACACAGCTCGAATCCCGAATTGCTGTGGCTGCAGCATAGGTCAGCAGCTGCTGGTCCGATTCAACCCCTATGTATGCCGCGTGTACAGCCCTAAAAGAAAACAGAAAAAAAGTGATGGCCATTCTGACTAGTATGAGGTGGTACCTTATTGCAGTTTTGATTTGCATTTCTATAATAACTGGTGATACTGAGCATCTTTTCATGTACGTTTTAGACATTAGGTGGTGCCTTTGAAAGACATTTTTAGTTTAGAATCAATCCTTGGCAATATGGGACACTGACACTAAAATATAAGGAAAATTTTTAGGCATTATTTTTGCTTTCAGGTGATGATTACTACTCAAATAACTTGACAATGATTTAAAAATTATATGAGGCCAATTTCTTTATTGGAAATGCCTTGTGAAAAGATGTTAGTGTCCTATTGTTTCTCCAGAATCTTTTTCTTTTCCAATGAGCCTCTTCATGGCCCCCCTGAACTCCTTATTCCTTAGTGTATAGATCAGTGGGTTCAAGCTGGGAGTAACAATGGAATAAAAGATACTGAGAAGTTTACCCTCATCCTGATTTGAACTGTTTCCTGGCTGGATGTACATGTAGATAACAGTCCCATAGAAGACTGATACCACAATGAGATGAGAGGAGCAGGTCCCAAATGCTTTTTGCCTTCCTGTCGCAGACTTGATCTTGAGCACAGCTACAGCAATGAAGCCATATGAAACCAGAACGAGAAGAAGTGGTGTGAGGAAAATAAAAAAACACAATGCAAATACGGTTTCCTCCATGGCTGTTGTGTCCACACACGCAATTTTGACCATTGCAGATATTTCACAAAAATAGTGATCCAGGTGGTGGTTCCCACATCGAGGAAGACTCATAGCATAGGGAGACAGTATCATGCAATTAATGATACCAATTACCCAGGTCATGGCCACCAGGCCTCCACAGAGTTGGGGGTTCATTATGGTCATATAGTGTAGAGGCTTGCAGACAGCATTGAATCGGTCATAAGACATCACACCCAGAAGCATGCATTCAACTATGCATAATGTCACATCGATGAAAAGTTGAAAGGCACAGCCACCAAAGGAGATTTTTTTGTCTTTACCCCAAACGTTGACCAACATTTGTGGGACTATATTTGTGGTATAACAGAGATCCAAAATGGCCAAACTTCTAAGGAAGAAGTACATGGGCGTTTGGAGACGTTCATCTAGTAATGGCAGCACAATGATGGCGATATTTCCCATCAAGGCAATAGTGTAGAAGAAAAAGACAACCCCAGAGATGATCATCTCCAGTTGAGGCTGCCCTGGAAATCCAAGGAGTATAAATCCACCAAAGTAGCTATCATTTATCATCTCCCTATTAATACAAGCTGTGAAAATAAAATATCAACATATTGGAAGCCACAGTGAGTATATTTTTAAACAATATTACTGGTATATATTGCTCAGAAAAACATGGTGTAATAAAAAGAGCCATATTTTATATCTCGTAATTATTCTATTTTTTTGTTTATCCAGTTAGGTATAAAATTTATTTCAAGGGCAATTTGTCTACAGAGTCCATACTCTCAATTACTTTGTCTAGGCAAAAAACTGCAAAAGTCTCAGAGGAAAATCCTGGGGAAAATGGCTAAATAAAACCTGATGGACTTCCCTTTATAAATCAGGATGCTGGAGAGGGGGGTTGGGAATCTGTAACAAATTATTGCCCCCTTTATCCAAGAGTTCATAGAAAATGAAGGTTTTCTAACCCCTATGCCTTTTTTTCTAATATTTAAGCTGCAAAGGTTCAATCTTGCTATCCATTTTCACTCTGCTATATCAATCTTCTGATATTTTATTTTAAAATTTAAACTCTTACCTTTCAACTAAAATTTTGTATTTTGAATTTTTTTTTGCCTTTTTCCACCCTTTCCCAGAACCAGCGTCCTTCCTGTCATCGAAGATACTGTTCTTTTCATCTGTACTTTTGATTCCATCTTCTACTATTTCCTATGGGAGTAATTCTTTAAAAATGTACCCATTTCTTAATTTTATATTTAATCTCTAATATTCATTTGCATTCTTTTCCTCATCTTACAAAAACCCCAGTTCTACTACTCATGCATTTAAATGTTAAAGCACTTCAGGAGGGAGAATTGTGTAATTATTTTGTTTATATCCCTAGTGATTTAGGATTAGCACAGAAAAAAATCTGTAAACATTTGATATTTGTTAAAAGAAACTTTGATGACAGCGTCTGTATCTTTCCTTTCATATCTAAAAATATCTAGTGTCTTTTTTCAAGCTCAAGCCAAATACTCTATTAACAAAGTCTTTCAAGCATACAAATGAATTTCTGTTTTCTAAACCAGTGGTCTCTTCTAAATTATTTTTCTGTTTGAATTTTCTATGGCAGTTTACATCTTCTATATTAGACTTTCTCTCTGCCTTCATAAATAATTCTTTTCAGTTTTTCACTAGCATGTCTCCCACTGCAACTTCCATTCCTTTCCTCCTTTCTCCCTGAATCTATGTGCAGTTTTCTAATGGGATCCTGTCTTTCCCATATTTCCTCTACCTCTATGACTTTAGTTACTAATTTTGCATACATAACTAAGAATTCTGTTTTTTCTAGTCTACTCCTCTTTTGCAGCATCACATTTACAATTTCAGCTACTTCTGTGGGCATTTCCACTGGGTTTTACCCCCATATCAAATATATACAGAATTGAATTCATTATATTTATCTCTTAGAACAAATGTTAACTCTTTTTTCACATACTTATAATCTTTTAATTCTTGTAGCTGCCTCATAAAGTATCTCCTAAGGTCTTAACAAATGTTTGCTAAAATGAATTTATGAATTTTGGGGATAGAAATTAAAAATACAGATACACATTTTCATGTGAAATCAACTTAGGATTTAATATGTATCTTAAATCTTAAAGGCAAGAAGATTGATATAAAAGCCAGATGCTTTTATGCAAATTTCTTTAAATTTGAGAATCTTGTAAAATATTTTAAAGGCCACATAATTTCTTTCTCCACTTACCCTAATTAAGCTTAGTGAGCTTTTCTGTGGTGATATACCCAAAGATCTTCAGGAGAAAAATACCTCTAACTTTTCTAAAGTAGAAAATGCTTCTTTTTCGCTTTATCTAAATCGACTGAGAGAGTTTCCTTGCAGCCTAGCAGTTAAGGGTTCGGCATTGTCACTTCTGTGGCTCGGGTTTGGTCCAAGCCTGGGAAGGTCCCACACTGTGGGTGCAGCCTAAAAACATAAATAAGACTGAGAATACAGTTCTTCATTACTTATACCATTATACCATTCCTCTCACTTGCCATTGGGTCCTACATGATTGTGGCAGGAGGTGGTTCCTGACTCATCTTTCGCAGTTCATGTACTGATTCAAGAAGAACCTTTCTATTTATACGTTTCAGAGAAAAACATCTTAAATGTGAAAGATAACAAGTAGTCTTCCCCAACCAGCAGTGATTAAATTTGTTGAGTCTGGGAAGACCTTTGGGACACTGGGTTACCTATTAGCAATTAATTTCTATTGTAAAATTATCCAAGGAAGATCATTAAAAAAAAATCTCCCAGGAGAAATTCCCATAGTTAACCAACTCCTTTTCAACTTTATGTGGAAATTAAAACCATCATACTTATTGTAAGTAATATTAATATAAGATTAATATTAGTATAATTATGAATAATTAATATTCATAATATTAAATAAATAGTTACAACAGTTTTAACAAGTCAAAATACGTTTTCATACTTAGTTTCATCAATAAAATATTTTTATTGATGCTGATATTATTCCACTTTATATGGAAAAACATTGCTTGTCTAGAAGTTACAGATCATCACAAGGTAACAGAGGTAATGAACAGTACAGATGAGACACACAAACCTGCATGTAACGTAATTTTAAATCTTTTCTATCACATCAATTTGTATAACCTAAACTTTCAAATATATTTCAGTAACACTGATATAGCTGATTTTGGCAAAGAATGGCATCTTTAGCAATAAATGGCCCCCATAGCAGGGTACCAGACTCGCTACCACAGGGAGAAAGAGGGACAGAATTATGGTGATAATCATTTGATAAACTTATGCTTGAAAAGCCATAATTTATTATTTAAACTTTTGCTTGTTACTGCCATTGAGGGCACATTGGTCAATTATGTACTCCCTGGAAATTGCCATTTTTTCAGCAGTTTTTACTGTTGAATAGTTTTAGTAATGGCAGCAAAGAATGTAAGCTATGTCAGCAATCCTAGAGTTGATTTATAACAACAGGTTAAAATTCTGTTATTAGTATGGTGAAAAACCATTACTTTTTCTTCTCTCAGAAATCACCTCAAACAATAGGAAAAATTAAAATTAAATGCAAATTTCATTTAAAACTCTGACCTCTGAAACATAGATCTTAAAATAGAAGAATATTCTGAAATTAGTGAAGGCCAAGGAGGCATGGAACAATGCAAGAGAAGCATGCCCGCTGTTATAAATAGCTCAAAGAATCCACATTTTCTCTCTTTTTTTTCTGTTTTTTTGTTTTTGTTTTTTCATAGTTTTTCTTTTTTTTTTTTTATTTTCCCACTGTACAGCAAGGGGGTCAGGTTATCCTTACATGTATACATTACAATTACAGTTTCCCCCCACCCTTTCTTCTGTTGCAACATGAGTATCTAGACAAAGTTCTCAATGCTATTCAGCAGGATCTCCTTGAAAATCTATTCTAAGTTGTGTCTGATAAGCCCAAGCTCCCGATCCCTCCCACTCCCTCTCCCTCCCCCTCCCATCAGGCAGCCACAAGTCTCTTCTCCAAGTCCATGATTTTCTTTTCTGAGGAGATGTTCATTTGTGCTGGATATTAGATTCCAGTTATGAGTGATATCATATGGTATTTGTCTTTGTCTTTCTGGCTCATTTCACTCGTATGAGATTCTCTAACTCCATCCATGGTGCTGCAAATGGCATGATGTCATTCTTTTTTATGGCTGAGTAGTATTCCATTGTGTATATATACCATGTCTTCCGAATCCAATCATCTGTCGATGGACATTTGGGTTGTTTCCATGTCCTGGCTATTGTGAATAGTGCTGCAATGAACATGCGGGTGCACGTGTCTCTTTTAAGTAGAGTTTTGTCCGGATAGATGCCCAAGAGTGGGATTGCGGGGTCATATGGAAGTTCTATGTATAGATTTCTAAGGTATCTCCAAACTGTTCTCCATAGTGGCTGTACCAGTTTACATTCCCACCAACAGTGCAGGAGGGTTCCCTTTTCTCCACAGCCCCTCCAGCACGTGTTATTTGTGGATTTATTAATGATGGCCATTCTGACTGGTGTGAGGTGATATCTCATGGTAGTTTTGATTTGCATTTCTCTTATAATCACCAATGTTGAGCATTTTTTCATGTGTTTGTTGGCCATCTGTATATCTTCTTTGGAGAAATGTCTATTCAGGTCTTTTGCCCATTTTTCCATTGATTGATTGGCTTTTTTGCTGTTGGGTTGTATAAGTTGTTTATATATTCTAGAGATTAAGCCCTTGTCGGTTGCATCATTTGAAACTATTTTCTCCCATTCTGTAAGTTGTCTTTTTGTTTTCTTTTGGGTTTCCTTTGCTGTGCAAAAGCTTTTCAGTTTGATGAGGTCCCATGGGTTTATTTTTGCTCTGATTTCGATTGCTTTGGGAGACTGACCTGAGAAAATATTCATGATGTTGATGTCAGAGAGTGTTTTGCCTATGTTTTCTTCTAGGAGTTTGATGGTGTCCTGTCGTACATTGAAGTCTTTTAGCCATTTGGAGTTTATTTTTGTGCATGGTGTGAGGGTGTGTTCTAGTTTCAGTGCTTTGCATGCAGCTGTCCAGGTTTCCCAGCAATGCTTGCTGAATAGACTTTCTTTTTCCCATTTGATGTTCTTGCCTCCCTTGTCCAAGATTAATTGCCCATAGGTGTCAGGGTTTATTTCCGAGTTCTCTCTTCTGTTCCATTGGTCTGTCTGTCTGTTTTGATCCCAGTACCACACTGTTTTGATGACTGTGGCTTTGTAGTATTTCTTGAAGTCTGGGAGAGTGATGCCTCCTGCTTGGTTTTTGTTTCTCAGGATTGCTTTGGCGATTCTGGATATTTTGTGGTCATTTGATAGGGATTGCATTGAATCTGTAGATTGCTTTGGGTAGTATGGCCATTTTTACAATATTGATTTTCCCAATCCAGGAACATGGAATATCTTTCCATTTCTTTACATCTTCTTTGATTTCTTTGATTAAAGTTTTATAGTTCTCAGCATATAGGTCCTTTACCTCCTTGGTCAGGTGTATTCCGAGGTATTTGATTTTGTGAGGTGCAATTTTAAAAGGTATCATATTTTTGTATTCTATTTCTAATATTTCATTGCTGGTATACAGAAATGCAACTGACTTCTGAATGTTAATCTTCTATCCTGCTACTTTGCTGAATTTATGAATCAGTTCAAGCAGTTTTGGGGTTGAGTCCTTAGGGTTTTCTGTGTATAGTATCATGTCATCTGCATACAGTGACAGTTTGATCTCTTCTCTTCCTATATGGATGCCTTTTATTTCTTTTGTTTGTCGAATTGCTGTGGCTAGGACTTCCAAAACGATGTTGAAGAGCAGTGGTGAGAGTGGGCATCCCTGTCTTGTTCCAGATTGGAGTGAGAAGGCTTTCAGTTTTTCCCCATTGAGGATTATATTTGCTGTGGGTTTCTCATAAATGGCTTTGATTATATTCAGGAATGTTCCCTCTATACCCACTTTGGCGAGGGTCTTGATCATGAATGGATGTTGGACTTTGTCAAATGCTTTTTCTGCGTCTATTGAGATGATCATATGATTTTTGACTTTTTCTTTGTTAATGTGGTGTATGATGCTGATTGATTTGCGAATGTTGAACCATCCTTGTGAACCTGGGATGAACCCAACCTGGTCATGTATAATTTTTTTGGTATGTTGTTGGATTTGGTTGGCTAAGATTTTGTTGAGAATTTTTGCATCTATATTCATCAATGATATTGGGCGATAGTTTTCTTTTTTGGTGGTATCTCTGTCTGGTTTTGGAATGAGGGTGATGGTGGCATCATAGAATGTCTTTGGGAGTATTCCTTCTTCTTCAACCTTTTGAAAGAGTTTAAGGAGGATGGGCACCAATTCCTCTTTATATGTTTGATAAAATTCACCTGTGAAGCCATCTGGTCCTGGACTTTTCTTTGTAGGGAGTGATTTTATGACCTCTTCAATTTCCTTTCTAGCGATCGGTCTGTTCAGTTGGTCTGTTTCTACTTGATTCAGTTTTGGCAGGCTTTAAGATTCTAGAAAATTGTCCATTTCTTCCAGATTGTCAAACTTGTTGCCGTAGAGTTGTTCATAGTATTCTCTTATGGTTTTTTGTATTTCTGCTGTATCCATTGTGATTTCTACTTTTTCATTTATACTTTTGGTTATTTGGGTTCTTTCTCTCCTCTTTTTAGTGAGTCTGGCCAGGGGGTTGTCAATTTTGTTTACCTTTTCAAAGAACCAGCTCTTGGTGTTATTAATTTTCTCTATTGTTTTTTGAGTCTCTATTTTATGGATTTCTTCTTTGATCTTTATAATTTCCTTCCTTCTGCTGACTTTAGGCCTTTATTGTTCTTCTTTTTCTAATTCATTTACATGGAGGGTTAAGTTGTCCATTTGGGATCTTTCTTCTTTTTTGAGAAAGGCCTGTATTGCTATAAATTTCCCTCTGAGCACTGCTTTTGCAGCATCTCATAGATTTTGAGCGGTTGTGTCTTCATTATCATTTGTTTCAAGGTAGTTTTTAATTTCCTTCTTGATTTCCTCATTGACCCATTGGTTTTTTAGTAGCATGTTGTTTAGTCTCCATGCAGTAGGTTTTTTCTCTTTCCTTTTCCCATGGTTGGTTTCTAATTTCATGGCATTGTGGTCAGAGAAGATACTTGAGATAATTTCTATGCTCCTAAATTTATTGAGATTCGCTTTGTGTCCCAATATGTGGTCGATTCTTGAGAATGTTCCATGAGCATTTAAGAAGAATGTGTATTCTGCTTTTTTTGGATGTAGTGTCCTGAAGATATCAATGAAGTCTAACTTTTCTATTGTTTCCTTTAGGATCTCTGTTGCTTTATTGGTTTTCTGTCTAGAGGATCTGTCCATTGATGTGAGGGGGGTATTAAGGTCTCCTACTATGATTGTATTCTCATCCATATCTCCCTTTCTGTCTGTTAATATTTGTTGTATGTATCTGGGTGCTCCTGTATTTGGGGCATATATGTTGACGATAGTGACATCCTCTCCTTGGATGGATCCCTTAATCATTAAGTAGTGTCCTTCTTTGTCTTTCTGTAGGTCTTTTGTTTTAAAGTCTATTTTGTCTGATATGAGTGCTGCAACTCCTGCTTTTCTGTCTTGTCCATTGGCGTGAAATATTTTTCCCCACCCTTTCACTTTCAATCTATATGTATCTTTTGTCCTAAGGTGAGTTTCTTGTAGGCAGCATATTGAAGGTTTTTGCCTTTTTATCCACTCAGCCACTCTGTGTCTTTTGATTGGGGTGTTCAGTCCATTGACATTTAAGGTGATAATTGATAGATGATTATTTATTGCCATTTGAACCTCGTGTTCCAGTTGATTCTATGGTTCTCCATTCTTCCTTTCTTTTTTTCTTTTTTCTTTTTTTTTTTTTTTTGGTTGGACGGTCTCCTGTTATTATCTGCTTGAGTGTATATATTTTTTTTCATTTTTTGCAAATGCAATATTTGGTTTTGGCTTGTGGTTGCCCTGTTTTTTAAGTATGCTAACCCCTTCCCATAATTGTGTATTTTAGCCTGATGGTCCTGTAAGTTCAAACCCTTCATTACTATATTAAAATTAAGAAGAGAAACATACAAACTAACAAACAAAAAGGGTTATTTACTTCCTAACATCCCTTGCCCACATTTTATGGTTTTGATGACTCTTTTTTCTTTTTTTCTTTTTAATTTTATTTTGCTTGAGGCCTGTTCATGATTAAATCTGTATGCTGGCTTATTTGAGTGACTTCTCTCTGATTGCGGTTTCCTCAGTCCTAGTTCTTCCTCTTCTTCTCTTTTTTTTTCTTTTCTTTTTTCTTCCCTTTCCTTCCTTTCTTTTTGGTTTAGAGAAGCCCTTTCAATATTTCCTTTAACCTGGGTTTTGTGTTGCTGTATTCCTTAAGTTTTTGTTTGTTGGAAAAAATTTTTCTTTCCCCTTCTATTTTAAATGATATTCTTTCTGGATAGAGTATTCTAGGTTGCATATTTTTTCCTTTTAGTACTTTAAATATCTCTTGCCATTTCCTCCTGGCCTGTAGTGTTTCTGTAGAGAAGTCGGCTGATATTCTTATGGGGGCTCCCTTGTAGGTAACATTCTGTTTTTCTCTTGCTGCCTTTAGGATCCTCTCTTTATCACTAACTTTTGCCATTTTTATTATGATGTGTCTTGGTGTGGGTCTGTTTGGGTTCAGTTTGTTTGGGTCCCTCTGTGCTTCTTGTATCTTGAACCCAGTATCCTTTAGATTTGGGAAGTTTCCAGCAATAATTTCTTCAAATATATTTTCCATCCCCTTATCTTTTTCTACTCCTTCTGGAATTCCTATTATGCATAGATTGGCCCGCTTTATATTATCCCATAGGTCTCTTATATTGCTTTCCTGTTTTTGGATTCGGTTTTCTGTCTGTTGACCGGATTGAGTGATTTCCATTATTCTATCTTCCATATCGCTGATTCGTTCTTCTGCATTATTCATTCTGATTTTTACTGCCCTTAGTTCCGTTTGCATCTCTGCAAATGAATGTTCTAGTTTTTCTTGGCTCCTCCTTATCTTTTCTAGTTCCTTTCTGAGGGTATCTGCATTACTGTTCATATCTTCTCTTAATTCCTTCAGTATTTTCACTGTTTCTCTTTTGAACTCCAGGTCTGTCAGACTGCAGAGATCTGTTTCATTGTTGACTGTTTTAGGTGAGTTCTCCTGTTGGTTTGACTGGGGGTGGTTTCTCAGCTTCTTCATCTTGCTTTCTCCTGAGGGAGTTGTACTCTCCATTATGGGGCAGTGTTTGCCATGTCACTGCCGTGGAATATTTCCTGAGGGCTGGCATTGTTGGTCAATATTTTTTGAGGCAGTGTGGCTTTTCTGGAGTGTTGATGGGGCTAACAGTGTTTCTTTGAAGCAAAGGAGGGCTTCCTGAGGGCAGACAGGACTGGGAGGTCCACACCACGATGGTAGCAGATTTCACTTGGTCAGGCAGAGCTTGCTCTGGTGTTTTTAGGCTGTGGGGTTCTTGCAGGGGGTTGGCGGTGTTGGGCAGCTGTTCTTCAGGAGTGCAGCACCCCCTGGGGGCTTGAGCAGCTATCTGGGTCACTGAGAACCTAAGAGGCTCTTCCCTAGGGCAGCCCAACTCAGAAGGATGGCCTGAGAATGTAGGCGGATCTTTTCACAGTCTGGCCAAGCTTGTTGCAGCTTTTCTGGGCTGCAGGGGGTCCTCCATGGGGCTGGTGGTGCTGAGAAGCTATTCCAAGGGAGTGGGGCACCCCCTGGGGGCTTGGACGGGTAGCAGGGCCATTGGAAACCCAAGAGGCTCCTCCCCGGGGCAGCCCGACTCAGAAAAACCATCCGAGAATTAGGCAGATCTATTCACGGCCTGTCTAGGCTTGTTGCAGCTTTTCTGGGCTGCAGGCCTTTTCTCGGGGGCTAATGGTGTTTGGTGCTGCTCTGCGGAAGTGTAGCCCCTTCAAAGGGCAAGCAGGCCTGTGCAGGGACAGCCCCTGCGGTGGTAGGCTTCAGGCAATTGTTGAGGCCAGCCCTTCTGGATGGCAGGCAGCCCCAGGTTCGGCGAGAGGGTAGGGGGTGGTGGGGGTGGGGGGAGGGGATGCACTGGGAAGCACAGCTTTCAGGTAGCTAGCAGGCCTGTAAGCTTGCTATGGCGTGGGGGGTATTCTATGGGGACCCACCCCTTCTTCTCTCCCCTCCCCAGCTCCGGCGCAGACCAGGCTCTTCTCCCAGATTCCCTCTGATGTGGCTTTCCACTTCCCCGCCCCCAGAGTATTGCTCCCTTTCTCTGGGACAGCTTTGTTTTCTAGTCTCCCAGTCAGTCTCTGCCCCATCAAATGGTTTCTAGACCTCCCAAGCAGTTTCCGCTCCGCCCCGCCCCCCCAGGCCGTTCTCGCGGACTAACCTCTGGAGCCGAGGATTCGGTGCCCAGCCCCCACCCAGGCGTCTCAATTTTTGGTGACTGTGCCCATAGTTCAGATGGTCCATTCGGTTCTTGATCGGCTTTTCCGTTCTCCAACTTACTGCTACACTCTTCTCTGCATCTGGAGATTCCTGCAGTTCATTTGATCTTTCCCCCGTGTAGATGACTTTCCAAGGTGCGGGATCCCTTTCTCCTCCTCAGTTCCCTTTCAGGAGCGCCCGTCCCGCTCGGATTCACCTTCTCTCACTCTCCTCTTTTCTCCCATTCTGCCCAGTAATGTCACGAACTTCTTGCCGTTACTGGAGTTTAGGTTCCTCTGCCAGCGATTGGTTGCTGTTCTGTGCGAGTCATTTATTCTGTAGATGTGCTTTTTTTGTTGTGTTTGTGGGAGAGGGCGAGCGTGTCCCCCTACTCCGCCATCTTGTCCTCTCCTCCACATTTTCTCTCTTTGAATACAGTTTAGGATAAAACTGGCCCTCATTAAAAAAAACAGGAATAAGGAATGAAGCATATCAATGGGAGAGTTCTTATACCTAATATGATTTCTAGAAGCAGCTCAGAAGAAACCACTGAGATAAATTATATTTGAAAGATATATCCAATTGTCAGATCACTGGGTGTAAGTGAAACTGTGCTGTGATTAGACCTAGAGTAGAAAATCTTGGTTGATAGCAGAAAATGATAACCCCGCCCAAACTCACTTATACACACAACCCTGGGTCTGATGGAACATTCTTAATAGCTTAAAACATGACTTTGCTTTTTTCTCAACACAAATATTCTGGAAATGGTTAGTCCAGGAAAACATCTAACTTATTTAAATGTAGTAATAAATAAGAAATGAGTTCAAGATCTATAAAATAATAATAATAAATGGGCATGAAATGGCCAGAAAAGGAGCAAGTAGAAAATGAGGGATGCTTACGTCATCTTTTAAAATGTGAATACGCAGGGAGTTCCCATCGTGGCGCAGAGGAAACAAAACCGACTAGGAACCATGAGGTTGCAGGTTACATCCCTGGCCTCGCTCAGCGGGTTGAGGATCTGGTGTTGCCATGAGCTGTGGTGTAGGTTGCAGAGGTGGCTCAGATCTGGTGTTGTTGTGGCTCTGGTGTAGGCCGGCAGCAACAGCTCAGATTAGACCCCTAGCTTGGGAACCTCCATATGCGGCTGGTGCGGCCCTAAAAGGACAAAAGATAAAAAATAAAATAAAATAAAAAATAAAAAATAAATAAAATGTTACTATGCAGGAGATGAGGATTGGGTACATATTTTATTTAAAAGAAAAATTTAAGGAAATAACCAGCTCTATTAAATTAAAACACAGGACAGAATTATAAGAACTTATAAAACATGGCGACAGAAAGAGATGAACAATAATATAGTGCATAAATCTCAGAAAAATAAATAAAATAAAATTTTAAAACATGGGCACTAGACATGGGCTGAATAAACCTTAAAGTAAAAGGAAGACAAGATTAAGAAGTTGAATGAAATAGGAGTTCTTGTCGTGGCTCAGTGGTTAACAAACCCAACAAGTATCCATGAGGATGCCGGTTTGATCCCAGGCCCTGCTCAGTTGGTTAAGGATTTGGCGTTGCCATGAGTTGTAGCGTAGGTCGCGGACATGGCTCGGATCCTGAGTTGCTGTAGCTATGGTGTAGGCCAGCAGCTATAGGTCCGATTCAACCCCTAGTCTGGGAACTTCCATATGTCATGGGTGTGGCCCTAAAAAGACACACACACAAAAGTTGAATAAAATAAAAATGAAATAAACAAAAGTATTTAAAAAGTAAGAAAATGATAGTTATTAAACTTTTTAGATAGTAAAGTATATATTATTGGAGTTCATATGTAAATATAACTAAAACAATGAAACGTAAATGAAAGAAAGGCATGTCTGAAAACTAAGATCACATTTTGAAACTACTTGACTTCAGTAAAGTATTAGTTAATCAGGTGAAATTATCAGCCATCTATGAAAAGAATCCTATGATACATAACAAAGAAAGTGTATTATGACAAAGTTGTATTTATTACACAAAAGCAAGAGAAGTCTTAATATTTGAAATCAAGTAATTCACCACATTGATTGAATAAAATCAGAAAAAATCGTATGATCACCTTTATAAGGGGAAGATTAAAACATGAAAAAAATTTGTCACCTTATAAAAATCTATTTTTTAATAAAAAAAAGTCTATTTTGTGTGTGTGTGTGTGTGCCACACCTGTGGCATGTGGAGGTTCTCAGGCTAGGGGTCATATCAGAGCTGTAGCTGCTGGCCTACACCACAGCCACAGCAATGCCAGATCTGCTACCTACACCACAGTTCACGGCAATGCCAGATCCCTAACCCACTAAGCAAGGCCAGGGATTGAACCTGTGTCCTCATGAATACTAGTTGAGTTCATTAAACGCTGAGTCACACTGGGAACTCCGTATTTTATTAATAAAAAAGTCTTTAACACAAACCTGTAGCAAATCATTAAATTCAAAGGTGAAATATTGAAACTTTACTCTCACATCAGTGAATGGGAAAAAAATAATCACTTCTAGTTATTATTCTACTGGATTATTCTAGTGGAGAACCTGGCCAATGCAAAAAGAAAATAAAACTAAGAAGAAAGTATTAGAAAGGGAGAGATAATTTGTCATTATTAGCACATAGAATGATAAAATATATTTAAAAATATAAAGGATATACAGATAAATTATTAGAATTAATGTTTGCTTAGCAAAGTCATTTGGTAGGAAGTCATTTGATAGTAATGTTTGCTTAGAATATAAGGAACATAAGGAATATACATCTGATATAAAGTGACCACAGAAAATCTAACATTTATTATGCAGTAATAGTGGAATAATGAAAACTCTCCCTTTGATATTTAGAACAAGACAAGTTTGCTCACACATACTATTTGTTCATCAATCACAGACCTAGCTTGTACAGTAAGTTATATAGAAGAAATAAAAGTTTCATAGGTTGAAATGGAAAAAATAAAACATTTTTAATGATAATACTGTGTATATTTAGACAACCTAAAATATTCTATGAATAAATTATTAGAATTACTAAGTATGTTTGGTAAAACCTAAATACAATGCCAATATATGAGTTTAGTTTTATTTTAATATGTCATAGTCAAAAACAAAATTAACATTTAAAGATGCAACTTATAATAAAATTAAAAATATCAAATATTTAGGAGGAAAACTCATAAAAGAGCTTTGAAACATATATTAATATTAATACATATTAATATTAATATTATATTGATAATATATTATATATTACATAATATATAATTATGTTATGAAAACTATAATTTTTATGAACAAGTACTGATACATGGGTGAATCTTAAAAATATGGCATTTGAAAGAAGTCAGGCACCACAGGATACAATTATACAAAATTTTAAAAATATTAAAGTTATAGCATTACTTAAAAGTGCATACTTTGGTAAACTATATAAACCAAGGGAAGAAATTGAAATCTATATATTTAAGAATGATTGCTGCTAGGTGGGAAGGATGAGGATTATAATCAGAAGGGAATGCTTCAAGTATCTCTGAATATATTTTTCTAAAACTAGATCCAGGTTTTACATCAAAGTTTATTGTACAACAGTTCTTTCAGCTGTACATTCATGTTTTTTTAGTCTAAAAAATTCCCTTTTATACTTTTAGTAACCTCCTTTCTTCTTTTTTTTCTCTTCTCTTTTTTGTTTCTCTTTAACATTTATTCTTTGGATGTTGGAATTCCTGGAAAATGTGACATTCTTTCTTTAAAAAATTTTATTGGAGTATAGTTGACTTATTTGTAGGTATTCAACAAAGTGAATCAGTTACACATATACACATATCCATTCTTTTTCAGATTCTTTTCCCATATAAGTTATATCAGAGTATTGAGTAGATTTCCCTGTGCTACACAGGAGGTACTTATTACTTATCTATTTTATATATAAAAGTATATATAGGTTAATCCCAAATTCCTAATTTATCCCTTCCTTCAGAGTTTCCCTTAGGTAAACATAAGTTTGGTTTCAAAATCTTTGAATCTGTTCCTGTTTTGTGAATAAGTTCTTTTGTTTCATTTTTATTACATATAGTGATCACATTTTTATCACATACTAGTGATCTCATATGGTATTTGTCTTTCTCTGATTCACTTATCATGGTAATTTCTAGGACCAACAATGTTGCTGCAAATGGCATTATTTCATTCTTTTTTATGGCTGAATACTATTCTATTATATATACGTACCACATCTTCTTTATCCTTTCATCTGTTGATGGACATATGGATTGCTTCCATGTCTTGGCTATTATGAATAGTGCTGCACTGAACATTGGGGTGCATATATCTTTTCGAATTATGTTTTTCTCCAGATATATGCCCAGGAGTGGAATTGCTGGATCGTATGGTAGTTCTATATTTAGTTTTTTCAGGAACCCACATGCTGGCCCCAAAAACAAGCAGTAAAGATTTTGAAAACCAGTGGAAAAGAGAATAACATTGGTTAACTGAAAGATGGTTACTTGCATGTGACATAAAATGTTTTTCTTTCTGTGATCATCAGAATTGAGTTCTTTTTTGAGTAATAAATGGGCAGAGGAAAGAAATTTTTGACATTTTAACATTGTATAACTAAGATGATTGATAACTAGGACTCTCGGTCATTTTGGTTAATAGTGGTTTTACCTCTGTCAGTAAAGAATAGCTTTTATCCTTTAAAATTATGAGAATATTTAGCTAGCATAATCAAAGGAAAATATTACAATTAATTGAGGAATGTCAGTAAAATTGGGATATGTATAACCTAAAAAAATCAGTGCATAATGTAAGTTGATTTTAGTGTTGGCATGTCAGTTTAAAACTTATTTTAAGTATGGATTTTTGCACAGGTATCAATATATATTAGCTGTTAAATAAATGTATTGGATTTGATAATAATTTTTATTATGTTTTCTGAGTATTTTCTTTCTCTCAGGTGATGTCTGCAAAAGAAATATCTATATTTAAGGTTAAAAAGGACACATTTCCATATTGAAAATTGCTGAGAGGAAGAATCAGTATATTGTTTCTGCAGAACTTTTTTTTTTCCTAATCAGTCTCTTTACGGCCCCTTTGAACTCCTTATTTCTTAGTGTGTAGATTAGTGGGTTCATGGCGGGAGTAACAATGGAATAAAAGACACTGAGAAGTTTACCCTCATCCTGATTTGGACTGTTTCCTGGCTGGATGTACATGTAGATAACAGTCCCATAAAAGATGGATACCACAACGAGGCGAGAGGAACAGTTCCCAAATGCCTTTTGCCTCCCTGTTGCAGATTTGATTTTGAGAACAGCTACAATAATGAAACCATAAGAAACCAGAATAAGAAGAAGAGGAACAAGACCCATAATCAGGCACATGGCAAATGTGGTTACCTCCATGGCTGTGGTGTCTACACATGCAATCTTGATCATTGCAGACATTTCACAGAAAAAGTGATCCAGGTGATGATTTCCACATCGAGGAAGAGTCAAGGCATAGGGGGAAAGTATCATGCAATTAATAACACCAACTACCCAGGCAATGGCTACAAGGCCCTGACAAAGTCAGGGCTTCATTATGGTCATGTCGTCCAGAGGCTTGCAGACAGCATTGAATCAGTCATAAGACATCACAGCCAGAAGGATACATTCAACTGAGCACAGTACCACATCAGTGAAAAGTTGAAAAGCACAGCCATGAAATGTAATTCTTTTGTCTTTACCCCAAACGTTGACCAACATCTGTGGGACTATATTTGTGGTATAACAGAGATCCAAAATGGCCAAACTTCTAAGGAAGAAGTACATGGGCGCTTGGAGGTCGTCATCGAGAAAAGACAGCAGGACAATGGCTATATTTCCCATCCAGGCAATGGGGTAGAAGAAAAATATAATCCAAGAAATAATCATCTCCAGTTGGGGCTGTTCTCTGAATCCAAGGTGTATAAATCCACCAAAGTAGCTATCATTGATCATTCTTTTTCTTTTTTTCTCAGTAGGAATTCTGAAGATAAAATAATCAATATAGTAGATGCCATATGAGTATATTCAGAAACTTCACTACCAGATTCAGATCAGGTGTTACAGTAATGATAGGGACAACAGTTTTATTATCAAACACATAAATGTAATTTTTTTAATGGTGCAGATAATATAAAATTTAAGGCATGATAGTAGAAGTGATGGATTATACATGAATATTAGGATTCTAATGGAGAGATTGGTTGATAAAACCTGGAAATTTGCATCAATTTCTAGATATATAAAAGAGAGCTTTGTTCAATTTAATGTCATTAAATGTCATTTAATGTGACTGATTCTTTCCTGGGAGAATTTTCTCTGTGCCAAAAACATAGCATAGTAGTGCATGCTAAAAAATGAAGAATTTGAAACAATAACTTCGTTTTATCTTTTAAAATATTATACATCAGTTCCACTAAGAAAGTCATTAGTATTAAATAAAAGAGGATAATTTCCAATTCTATCTGAAGAAAACATTTCTTGGAGTTATTTTCAAATATAAGATTCCTGGGACTTCTCTAAACATTTTAATTAATTAATTAATTTCTTGGTAGGACAAGTAACCATTCTTATTACCCAAACAGCCAGAGGAAGGTATAAATCTGTTATGGACCTGCTCCTCTTACGTTATTGTATGCATTTACAATAAAACTTGAAATATAAATTTACACCTCAGAAACAGGATATTGTAGGATGAAGGGACTCATCATTTATATCAACATTATTCTCTACTTCATCACTTTGTTTTAGTGAGCACTAAGATTTATACCCAGGTCTTTCTTTCCAAAGGGCCTTCTCTTCACCAATGTGCCAGTCTCTTTTTGCAGATAATTTCCCACTTGCTTTCTCAGAAGAACGCTTATCAGTATGTTCTTATGCATGACAATGAATTCAGGTCAAATAAAATCAAGAATAAAAGAACTGGATGAAATTCTATGTACTTCCTTTCTTATCAGTGAAGGTCAGGATATTGGAAGTTGGAGGTGTAGGGCATTTTCTGTTTCTGGGCTTCATTGATATAGCCCATCATTCTGCTGACTTCTTTTTTTATTTTTTGTCTTTTTGTCTTATTAGGCTCACACCTGTGGCATATGGAGGTTCCCAGGCTAGGGGTCCAATTGGAGCTGTAGCCTCTGGCCTATACCACAGCAACACGGGATCCGAGATGTGTCTGCAGTCTACACCACGGCTCATGGTAACGCCAGATCCTTAACCCACTGAGCGAGGCCAGGGATTGAACCCATGTCCTCATGGATGCTAGTTGTGTTCGTTAACCGCTAAGCAATGATGGGACCTCCTCTGCCAATTTCTTTTACTCCCCTAATCCAGGGTTTCTCAACTTGGAATTTCTGACATTTTAGATAATATTGTATAATGGGAGCTGTTCTGTGCTCTGTTGGATGTTATTATCATCACTCTCTCTAACTCACTACTTTCCAGTAGCACTTCCTCCTCAGTCGTGACAATCAAAAATGTTTCCAGGCATTGCCAAAAGTCCCCTGCGTGGTAAATGAACAAAAAATGAATTGAAGACTTGAGTGTAAGACCTGCAACCATAAAACTTCTAAAATGAAACAAAGGACTGAGCTCTTTGGCATAACTCTTGGAGATGACATTTTGGATTTGACATCAAAAGCAAAGGCAATAAAAGCAAAAATAAGGAAGTGGTACTACATCAAACTAAAAAGCTTTTGTATGGCAATGGAAACCGTCCACAAAATGAAAAGGGACAAAATATTCATGAGTCATATATGTGGTAACAGGTTCAGATACAAAAATACAAAGAACTCATACAATTTAATAGCAAAACTCCAAACAATCTAATTTAAAAATGGGCAGAGGATCTGAAGAGAAAATTTTCCAGAGAAGACATAAAGATGGCTAACAGGTACATGAAAAGGTGCTCAACATCACTAATCATCAGAGAAATGCAAATTAAAACCACAATCAGTTATCAGCTCCATTTGTCAAAATTACTGCAATCTAAAGAGAAATGACAATCCCATTTACAAGTGCATCAAAAATAATAATATACCTAGGAGCAAATTTAACCAAGGAGGTACTCTGGAAATTATAAGACATCGACCAAAAAAAAAAAAATTAAGAGGGAGTTCCCTTGTGGGGTGCAATGGGTTAAGGATCTGGTGTTATCACTGCAGTGGCTCAGGAATTGTTGCTGTGGCATGGGCTCAATCCCTGGCCCGGGAACTTCCATAAGCCATGGATGCAGGGAAAAAAAGACCTACTGTGCTCATGGAAGCACAGTAATAGTGTTTAAATGTCTATACTACCCAAGGCAATCTATGGAGTCAATGCAATCCCTATCAAAATGCCGATGTAATATAAAATAAACAAACATAAGCAAAAAGCCTGAGCTTATAGAAACAGAACAGATTGTTGGGGGGGCTGGGAGTGGGTGAAATTAATGAAGGTGGTCAAAAGGTACAATCTTCCAGTTATAAAATAAATAAGTCCTGGAGATATCATGCACAGCATGATGACTAGAGATAACAGTTCTGTGTTGTATATTTGAAAGTTACTAAAAGTAGATCTTAAAAGTTATAAGAAAAAAAACCTCTTAACTGTGTAATGATGAATGTTAACTAGACTTATTGTGGTGCTCATTTTACAGTATATACAAATATTGAATCCTTGGATTGTACACTAAAGCTATATAATGCTATATGTCAATTATATCTCAATTAAAAAAAATCACATAGCTGTCTGAACCAACTTAGCACAGAAACTTATGGTGCCTTATACACAAGCATAATCTCTGAAATAATAATTGGAAAAAAAACTTGTTTATAATTATGACTCTTAATCCACAAGCAGCAGTTATATCTTGTAAAATACATTTTGTGCGAGAATTTAGAAATTTATGTAATACAGTTGTTGAAAAGTTTAAAAATCATTGGTGTAGCATTGGCCATGGATCTTGAAATTGTTTGAGGATATATTTATCCTAAGTTCAATTCAAAGAAATCATAAAATAACTGATTATGATCAAAGAATCACATATATCTTTCTCACAATGTGATATATCATAAGGGCTTATAGAATCTCAAGTAAAATATTGTTATAAATAAACTCTTGAGTGAAAAATAATTTTTTAGGCATTCCCCAAAGTCTTCTGTGGGGTAAGTTGCCCTGATTGAGAACCACTGACCTGGTCTATAATCATTTTAAGTCTAACTTCTGCTTCCCTCTCTCCTTTTTTACCTGAAATGCTGTCATTTACTCGTAAAAGGCAAATTTACTCTTTTTACCTTCAGCTTCTCTGTATTGCCACCTATCTTTGCCTTATTTTTTTCTCAGATCTGGAAATTGACCTCTTTTGTTGTATTATCTAACATTCTGTACTGTCGATTACATTATTTATTGTCTCCTAACATCTTGCTAGCTACAAATTAATCTTTTCCTTGTTTTTTATATAGGTTTTCTACTACTTATGTATATGTTTTCTTCAGTCTCTACAACCACTCAATCATAATAGCATGGCAGTCAAATTTCTGAGCCACTTCAAGCTATGCTATTTTCATACTTGCCTCCCTAGTGACTCATCCTGGGCTTATGCATAGAGAAGGTTACCTATGAATACAAGTCACATTAAAAATAAATCTATGTCTAATATGTGGCACAAATGAACCTTTCCAAAGAAAAGAAAATCATGGACTTGGAGAGCAGACTTGTGGTTGCCAAGGGGGAGGGGGAGGTAGTGGGATAGATTGGGAACTTGGGGTTAATAGATGCAGACTATTGCCTTTGCAATGGGTAAGCAATGAAATCCTGCTGTGTAGCCCTGGGAACTATATCTAGTAACTTATGATGGAGCGTGATAATGTGAGAAAAATACATGTGTATGTAACTGAGTCACCATGCTGTACAGTCGAAAACTGACAGAACACTGTAAACCAGCTATAATGAAAAATATATATATATAAAAATAAAAATAAATAAATCTGTGTCCCTCATACATTGATTTTTACTAAACTCTGAAAGAGAAGTTTCTTCTTAAAATACAACTCCAAATCTTCAAAAAAAACATTTTGGCTTTTCTCATACGCCCTACAGTAAAATTATAATCTACAGACAAAGGTAGACTTAATTTCTTAAATCTTTTCCCAGGTATCTTAGCCGCTTGAGTTTATCTGCGCCATTCAGTAATACTGGCTAATATTTCATTTTTAAAGTAATTCTATTCTTTCTCAAATAAGAATATTTCTTTTATCAGCATTACTTCAAGTTCACTCTTTACTTCACTTTCCTCCACTGCATCTTCTCCTCCATTTCTCCTTCCCTCCATCCACCTCCAGTGTTCTTTAAACAATGTCTGCTTTTCTTTTTGTTTCACTGATCTTCATTTTTATAGCTTCAGTTACTAGCTCTGAAAAGGTAACTCTTGCCTTGCATCTTTACTAACTCAACTTCCCTTCTCTACTGTCAGATAGGCAATTTTACCAGAGACTTTAACACTCACAAGCTTAAATCAGCACCTGACAGGTTTACAGCTCATTTAACACATCAGAGTTCAAAACTGAGTTCATACTTTTTACTCCTCCAACAAATTCACTGCCTCTTTTAATGTGATATATATTCATTTTATTAGATGAATGTTCCTTAAATTACCTATTAAGTTCCTAATAAATGTTGGTTAGAATAGATTATAGGGTAAATATTTAATCACAAACACATGAATAGAGAGGTAAAACTATGTTCATTTATAGGATCTACATTTCAAAAGATGTTAACTTGGAGATAAATAAATATCCTATATGATATGGTAGAGACTAATTGGTATAAAATCCAGGAGGCTGTATGCAAATCATGTTGATTTTGGGAAACCGCTGCTTATATTACCCAAGACAACTTGATTTCTCCTCCACTTACCCTTATTCACCTGGGTAAACTTTTCAGTGATGATAATTCGGCCAAGAAAATTTTTGAAGAAAAAAGTTATTTTCTAAAATACAAGATGAATATTCTACGTAAATAGAGAAGAACTATCCCTGGATTTTTCATCAACTGTCACTGTGAACCTTCATGCTTGTGGAAGGAGGCTGCCCCTGCCTCTCACCATTCCCAGTTCATAGCCCCAGTTAGTGAGACCACTTTTTTTTTCCTCCACCTGCGTAAAAGAATCCACCAAGGAGACACATTTCATCTGTGTTGTGAATGATAGCTAATTAGTTTTCTCTTAAAGCAATGATGAAATACCGAGGGACCCTGAGTATCTCATAAGCAATTAATGTATGTTGATAATTGCTCAGAAACACAAAAACAAAATAAGACAAACAAAACAAATCTCCCTAAGAGAAGTTATCAGTTTCCAAAGTCAACTGCTATTCTCAATTTTGAATTGAAACTAAAATTATCATCACTGTTACTCTTTTTATATATGAAGCTAATGTGAGTAAAAATAATTACAGTGGTTTTTATATTGTGCTTTATTAATCATGTACTTCTCTATATATTATGTCTTACCGATCCTTAAAACCTTTTGAATGATGTTATTATTTCTTTTTTATATAGAAGAAAACTAGATAAAAACATAGAAGTTTCGTGACAAGCCCAATGTGACAAGCCCAAGTATAGACAAAATACTCACACGCTACATCTTCTGACTCCATAATGTTTTTTACTTGAACATAGCTTCGTATATGTAGTCTAACTTTTTGAAATAAGTTTAATTTACAAACATGTTTATGATTTCAGCATAGAAGGGCGGCTGGTGCCCCTGTTAGCAATTTACCAAATAAATTAGAGGAGAAAGAAATGTAATGGAAGTAAAAATAACACAGACATATCTGTAACAAGAATTCTATAGAGGTAAACTTAGAAACATAGTGTAGAATTTAGAAATGTTGCCTCTTCCATTCATAAATGTTATACAATATAACCCAATATAATAGTGATTATTACTAGACATGGGTCCCAAAAACTATTTTGGCTGGTTTCTCTTGATGTGAGATGTATTTTATGGGAGCATAGGTATCAGTCCTGTAATGATCTTGGAGACTGATCATCAATGAAAGTAAAAATTTCAGTATTCTTATGGTTGAATAAAAAAACTGTCTTCACTGTTATCCTCTCAGAAACTAGCCCAGAATTCATAAGGAGAACAAAACCACAATAATCTAAGACACATCTGAAACCCAGAACTGTTAAATAATGGTTTCCAAAACTAGAACAATCAAAGAGGGGGAGCTTGAGATAATGTCCTTTACCACTGAACTCAAAACCTACTGAAAAAACCAACTTCCTCTGAGCACGTGGGAAGACCTGGAGTAAAAATAAACCTAAACCCAAGCAACAGTAACAAATTACAGCTAGTGGTCTCTTGTTATAGCAACAGGCAAAGGCACAGAGAATAAAGGTTGGCAATATACATTATCCAGGATCTCTGTATGGAGTCTAGGAAAAACAGAAATAGAAATCATGGAAGTAAGTCACTTTTGAAGCAAGTGGTCTATTGTCGAAAGAGTGGAGAGGACAGAGACTACATTACAGCAGATCTAGAGCGGAAAACCTCAACTTTTTAATGAGATATAACTGACATATAACATTATATTAGCTTCAGGTGTACAATATAATGATTCCATGTTGTATATATTGTAAAATGTTTACCATATAAGTCTAGTTAACAGCTATCACTACTCATAGTTATAAATTTATTTCCTTGTGATGAGAAATTTTAAGATGCAATACAGTATTATTAGCTGTAGTCACTGTGCTGTACTTTACATTCCCAAGACTTACTTATAACTGGAAAATCTCAATTGATTGGGGAAAAGTAAAGGCCAAAATAGCTCTCATATGCATTTAACCTGTGTCTTAGTATTTTTGCTGATCTGGAACAAGGATTTGCCTCTTCTCTAACATGAGTATTTTACAAATAATTGATATAGAAAAATAAAAACTGAAAAAGTTAATGAAGAATAATCAAAAGAGAATAAGGGAGTTCCCATCGTGGCTCAGTGGAAATGAATCTGACTTGGATCCATGAGAACACAGGTTTGATCCCTGGCCTCGCTCAATGGGTCAAGATTCGGCATTGCCATGAGATGTGGTGTATATGTCACAGACGCGGCTCAGATCTGGTGTTGCTGTAGCTGTAGTGGAGGCCAGCAGCTGTAGCACTGATTAGACCCCTAGCCTGGGAACCTCCACATGTTGTGGGTACGACCTCAAAAAAAAAAAAAAAGACAAGAGAATCAGGATTTTATACAAAAGATTGATTACTGGCCATATGCAAAACACTAGAAAATGAAACCTAGAAAGTAATAGGAAAAGGATTGGCAGATGAGGAACACTCATTACAAAATACTGTGCTAGAGGAAAGAATTGTAACCAACATAAGGTCCTTATTGCTAAAAAGCCAACCATAAAAATGTGACAGAAGCTATGAACTATAGCACAAATAAAAGTGCAAAAATTCAAAAAAATATATGGCAAAATAGCAAATAGGAATGTATCGTGAACTGGTAGAACTCAGGCCAGAAATATAAGGAAAAATTAAAAACAAGAAGCAAAAATTAAAATTATAAAAACAGAAAGAATAGATGCAACGGAAATCGTAGAAGGAAGTAAAGAATGAAGAATTGTTAAAACCAAGAAAAAAATGACCAAGAAAGCATAGCATCGAAATTATAATAAACTGTACTTTACAAGTTATAAAAGAAGATATAGATCTACAGACTAAACAAGTCTCACTTTATTTCAGCTAAAAAAATACTTAATGGTAAAACCCTAGTAAAATTGCTGGACTTCAACAATAATAATCTTTTTTAAAATTGAGGTATACTTGATTTGCAATGTTGTAATAGTCTCAGGTGTATAGCAAAGTGACTGAGATACATATCTGTATATATATATATAGCTATGACTATTTATATGAATATATATACTTTTCAGATTATTTTCCATTATAGATTATTACACTATAGTAGTTCCTTATTTATCTATTTTATATATAGTAGTGTGTACATATTAATCCCAACCTTCTAATGTATCCCTCCCCTTTTCGCCCTTGGTAACCATAAATTTGTTTCTATATCTGTTGAGTCTACTTCTTTTTTAATAAATAAATTCATTTGTGTCATTTTTTAGATTCCACATATAAGTGATATGATATTTGCCTTTCTCTGTCTGACTTACTTTACTTAGTATGATAATCTCCATGTCCATCCATGTTGCTGCAGATGGCATAATTTCATTCTTTTTATGGCTGAGTAACATTCCATTGTACATGTGTACCTCATCTTCTTATCCATTCATCTGTTGGTGGACATTTAGATTGTTTCCATGTCTTGGCCATTGCAAGTAGTGGGGTGCATGTATCTTTTTGAAATAGAGTTTTTATCTTTTCCAGATATATGCCCAGAATTGGGATTCCTGGATCATATAATAACTCTATTTTTAGTTTTTTAAGGAACTTCCATACTGTTCTCCATAGTGGCTGTACCAATTTACATTCCCACTAACAGTTTAGGAGGGTTCCCTTTCCTCCACGCCCTCTCCATCATCTATTATTTGTAGACATTTTGATGATAGCCATTCTGATTGATGTGATGTAATACTTCATTGTAATTTTGATTTGCATTTCCCTAGTAATTAGCGATGTTGAGCATAGTTGCACGTGTCTGTTGGCCATTTGGATGTCTTCTTTAGAGAAATATCTATTTAGGTCTTCTGCCCATTTTTTGATTGGGTTTTCTGCTTTTTTGATATTGAGCTGTATGTGTTTGTATATTTTGGAGATTAATCAATCACTTGTCAGTCACAGTGTTTGCAAATATTTTCTTCCATTCTGTAGGTTGTCTTTTTGTTTTGTTTTTGGTTTCCTTTGCTGTGCAAAAGCTTTTAAGTTTAATTAGGTTCCATTTGTTTATTTTTATTTTCATTATATTGCTGCAATTTATGTCAAAGAGTGTTCTGTCTGTTTTCCTCTAGGAATTTTACAGTATTAGGTCTTACAGTTTGGTCTTCGAACTATTTTCAGTTTATTTTTCTATATGGTGTTAAAAAATGTTCTAATTTCATTCTTTTACATGTAGCTGTCCAGATTTCCCAGCACCACTTATTGAGTCCTTTCTCCTTTGTATATTCTTGCCTCCTTGTTGTAAATTAATTGACTATACATATATGGGTTTATTTCTGGACTTTGTGTCCTGTTCCACTGATCTATGTATCTGTTTTTTGGGCCAGCACTGCACTGTTTCTTGGGCAATCAGATAAAAGGATTTATCATGTTGAAAGGTTAAAGTCGGGCTGGCCCCATTTCTTCTCCATAGCAATGCTGGAGGGAAGTAGAGCACAGCTTACAAGTATTTAAATGAAGATGTGTGAGAATAATTTTATTCCTGTAGTCTCCTTTAAACATAAAGAGAACAGTAGCAGCAGAAAGAGAACAACACAATTAATAAGAAAATCAGCAAGATAATGGAATTTTTGTATAAAAATGACTATTTTCCCAGAAACCCACCTTATGTGGCATGAGGGAAATGTTTAACCATTTGAAGAAAAGCTGAAATTGGAACTCTACCTTACATACACAAATAGATTGTAGGTTCATAACTATATAGAAATAAAAATATATAGTTTTCTAATTTTTAAGGTTAGGTAGAGAAAAACATATTTATAATTTGAGAATATCTTAAAAAGTAAAAAGTATACACCATAAAGAACTCTACTGATATATTTACCTACAAAAATCCCCTCCCTAATATATAAAGAGCTCCCAAAAACCAAGAAGAAAAAGACTTATAAGCCCATAGCAAAATGGGCAATGGCATCTTCAAATATGGGCAGATATTTCACAAATAGGCAATGGCACTAAACATACAGAAAGAAAATCAGCCACGTTCATAATAACAGAAATGCAAAATAAAATGATACTAAGGGACCATTACTTAACTACATAAGGTTAAAAAATAAATTCAAAAGTTTGACAACATACTGTATTGGTGAAGTTCTGAATACTAAATAATGTAATTTATATTAAGCTTTAATTAAAAGATGCCCAGCACAGGAGTTCCTGTCATGGCAGAGCGGAAACAAATCTGACTAGGAACCATGACATTGTGAGTTCTACCCCTGGCATCGCTCAGCAGGTTAAGGATCTGGTGTTGCTGTGAGCTATGGTGTAGGTCACAGATGCGGGTCGGATCCTGTGTTGCTGTGGCAGTGGTGTACGCCAGAAGCTGTAGCTCTGATTAGATCCCTAGCCTGGGAACCTCTACATGCTATGGGTATGGCCCTAAAAAAAGCCAAAAAAAAAAAAAGATTCCCAGCACAAGGTAAACACAGCATGTTCATTTTAAGATTCACGAGTTAAATATGTATGTATATATTTTATACATATATATACTTCAGAATTATATATAATTTATTTGCTTTGTAAGCAGTTTATGATGCTATTTTCGTATTTTCCACATAGCCTGAGCTCCTTCCTCTATGAGTTTTGCTTAATTGCAACTGGGAGATTGGTTCCCCAAGGTTTCCGGCATGCCTGATCCTTCAGTCACTACATTCCCTGAGGAGTAAAAGACAAAGAGACCCTAGGTATCCTTGTATTCTTTCAAATGTGGCACAAAAATGAGTAGAGTTAATATTGTGATAAGATTTAGACACAAGGAAGGTTGCATTAGGAGGAACCAGAGAGTGAAACGCCGTACAAGTTGAACAGTAGGGCAAAACTGAGAAGTAAGTGCCACAATAGAACCTCTGAGATACTTCTTTCAGAGGACAAAGAACCTTAGATCCAGAAAAAGGGAAGTTACTTTTACTCATTATGTCTTCCTTGGTTTTAGAAATGTTACTTAGAAGATCATCATTTTGACAGTTAAGAAGTTTGTTTATAGAGATTAAGAGTACAGACAATAGCAGAAGGGAGAGGTGCAATGCTGGTCCATGAATTAATTTTATTAAAAATAAATTTTATTTAGAGTTAAAGAAAAAAGGATAGTGATATTTAAATATTTGAATAGCAAGAGTGAGTAGGATATTGGGTTTAGATTGGGTAATTTTTTCTTTTTTAATTTCCAAAATTGTTTATCATGGGAAGCGCTAACTGACAGATGAGAAAAATTATACTGGGTAACTCTTCTGAAGCATGAATTGATCTCTTCCCCCAAGCTAATGTAGATTTAGAAAGAAATCCTAAAGGTTTGGGAAATGCCCTAAATAATCAAGTGAATGAACCCCTATTTACCAAGAAACCACATTTCTACATATGTGAAATTTGTAATCTGGAAAGGTTTACCAGTGGGTCTTGGCATCTTTTAAATTCACTTCAGCAAAACAGCAATAGAGTACAGAATGTTTGCTGACATGCACCCTGCAAATGTTTCAATGAGTTTATTATTATGCCAGTTAGATAGCATAAATGGTGTGAAGAGATATAGAACTTATTTCCAGGATCAATTTGATTATGTATCTTGCCCCCAATAATGTCTTATTCTATTGAAGATAAAGAAAAAAAGGATATTTTGTACCAAGGAAGTGTAAAGAAAATGTACACTAAGAAATATATATTAAGAAAGCATGAAGAAAAAATATTTTGAATGATTGTTGTGAGACATTTGTTTTGATTAAGTAGGATATAAAAATATTTTCTGAATACATCTTCAGCTTGTATTTACTATATGATAAGCTATTCTTAATAATTATTCTTTCCAAGAAATCTTAAAATTGTAATCCCTCCCTTCCTTTCTTCTCCCCATCCTTCTTTCATTCCTGCCTTCCAAAGGAATAGTGAATAATATCCTTTGGAGAGGTGGAAGTTATAACTTGCTACTGACTAAATTTTGAATTAGGTGAAGTCTGGCTGTTGGTGACTTCATTTTAATTTTTATTGCCTTCATTTCTATTTTTTATTGTCTTAGACTTCCTTCTCAGGTTGAAAAGTTTTCCACACTGTGCAAATAACCACGCATACATAGGAGTTTTCATGTACTGTGGAATGACCTCTTCTTTCCATAAGAATGACTCTCATGTTCATACCAAACAAATCACAATATGAGTGGTGAATGTGGAAGCTGTATAAATTTCATCATGATACTATATTAATCCAAAGGGTTTAAACGTTCATTTTTTTCTTACTGTTTGTCAATTCTGCATATTTGTACCATGGATTTGACTAACCATAAACAAAATTGATGAGTGAAATAAAATATTTTTAGTCATCGTAGAAATATAACTACATAATAAAAAACAACTAGGATTTAAATATATTGTTTTATTCACATTCCATAACAACCCCTGTGCAAAAGTTACTTTAGTCAATTGCCCAGGAACATAAAACTAATATTATGTTGATATATGCAGTCTCCACTTTCAGTAGCTGCCTCTTTGATTTCATCATGAGTCCTTAGAGGGAATATTTAAAGCACAATCACGTATGTTGCGTGACAATGGAAATATTATAACAAGGACCCAAGAGTTCTGATATATATTCTAGTAAGACCATTTCGTATAACCCAATGAAGACCATTTATATAACAGAATAAAGTAGGATTAAACAAAAGGAATGTTCCTCAGAGGAAATGCCTTGTTTCATAACATCTATTATGTATTTGCTCCTTATAAAAAGACTGCCTAATCACTAAACAAAATTTGGAAAAGTGGAACATAATTATGTAATGAAAATTACCAATAATCTCAAATCCAAGGACAATTCTAATTATTGTATTTTGTAGTGTGTTTTCCTATTCTTTTGTATGTGTGTGTTTACATGTATTTTAGCAATATTCAAAAATTATATCATATTTTATATTATGTCTATTCCTATACTAAGATATGAGAATCATGAATAGGCATAGCACATATAAAATTAATTTTATTGTTTTATAACAATCTAATCAATTGATAAATATATTCAACATTTCTCTATTCTGAAACATTAAGGGTTTTTTTTCTAATTTTTCAGTAATGTAACTATAGCAATGATGCCTATGCTAGTATGTAAATATTTATGTGCGTTGATTATATATCTAGACTCTGATCTTAAGAAGAAATTGCTACATAGTGTCATTTTAAAATAACATTCCTTTATTCTTTTCTTTTCTTTTCTTTTCTTTTTTTGTCTTTTTGCTATTTCTTAGGCCACTCCTGCGGCATATGGAGGTTCCCAGGCTAGGGGTCGAATTGGAGCCGTAGCCACCGGCCTACACCAGAGCCACAGAAATGCGGGTTGCGAGCCGTGTCTGCAACCTACACCACAGCTCACGGCAACGCGGGATCGTTAACCCACTGAGCAAGGGCAGGGATCGAACCCGCAACCTCATGGTTCCTAGTCGGATTCGTTAACCACTGCGCCACGATGGGGACTCCCCTTTATTCTTTTAAATTACTGGCAATGTTTAAAATTTTTCAGTATGAAATATTTATGTTTACATACTAATCTTTTAAAATTACATCTTTAGTAATTTTGCTTTATGAACTTAATTTTAATAGGATTTTTTAATAATTGGAACTCAGGATAGTAATTATGTATAAATTATTTAATTCTATTACTTTATTGTGCCAGCTAGTAAACCAGCTCACTGTTCTTTCCAGGCCACAATCCTGTTTTGCTTAATGTGCTTTTCCATCTCTAAGTTCAGACAAGAGTAACTTGAATCCAGGCATGCAGATAATTGGAGATGACAGATTTTGTGTCTTTACTAGCTAATATCTAATGTTATAAATAAAATATGTTATTAAGTGAATGTTTATTCACACACTACAGGCTTATTCATTAATCCTTCTGGCTACATACAATAGTGTTTAAATGCACAGGATTTCATAAAAACGCTTCACTGAGAGAATCATTTCACAAGTGATTATTATTGTTGTTTTGATAGTAATACTTGTATTTATATAATCTGTTGTACATAGTTCAAAGTTTGAATAAAACATTTTCACTTGAATAGTATATTTGCTTTATACATAAGGAAAAAAAGCATACAGACAGTGTGTGTTTGTGTGTACATGATCATATATTTGGTAATTGTGGCATCCAGGACTCAGACCACACAATTTGTCTAATTTTCTTCACAGCTTTTTCCATTTGCTACATAAAATCCATTGTGTAGGCATAGTTTCCAGAAAACGGATTCATGGTAATGAAGCTTTATTACAGGAAAGCCTGTTTTGGGAATTTTTATGCTTAGAAGTAAATGGAGGGAATAGTAAACCCAGCCAAGAAAACCACAAACTACTTTTAGTTCATGTTATTTGATATAAATATATATTACTTGATATAAATGTGTGACATAAGCAAAACAAGTGAAAAAAATGTTTGCTATTAGTCCTACCCATGTTAACTCCTACTAATTATCCTTTGGTTAAATATAATAACACATTAGTTCTGTAAGTGTATTGCTTTTGGTTCTTAGAGTTTTATCAATATTAACTTAATTATAATAAGTAAGAGAAATACAGAAATCAGAAAGGAGGAGTTCCCATCATGGCACAGCGGAAACAAATCTGACTAGGAACCATGAGGTTGCGGGTTCAATCCCTGGCCTCACTCAGTGGATTTAGGAGCTGGTGTTGCCGTGAGCTGTGGTGTAGGTTGCAGGCACGGCTCGGATCTGGCATTGCTGTGGCTGTGGCATAGGCCGGGGGCTACAGCTCCGATTCGACCCCTAGCCTGGGAACCTCCATATGCCGCAGGTGCAGCCCTAAAAAGACAAAAGACCAAACAAAAAAAAAAGAGAGAGAGAGAGAATTTATCTTCCGTAACTGATAGTGCCTTTCAAAAATGGTAATTTTCATCTGCTATTATATAAATGCACTAAAATCAGTAAGAAGATGAACTGAATTGGAAAAAAATGAAATTGGAAAACAGTAAATTCAAGATTTAATTAAATGCCAATGAAATCAATTTTTCTCAAGCTGAACAGATCCAGCGTTTCTTTTTGTAACACATATTTTGTAATGCATCTATACTATTTTATTTTTATAATACCTCTATTTAATAAACTATGAGCTTAGTAAATGAAAGTTGTGGGTGAAAACATGGTTGTTAAAATACAGGTATATAATTGCTAATTCTCAGTTTTCTTGCTGAGGGAATAAAAGGAAAAACATAAATGATTTTATTTGTTTCAGCATCCCCTATCCAGTTCCTTTGTCGCGTATATGTTTATGGGTAAGTATTAAGTTCTAAGCAGAGAATAATCAGGTTTCAGAATTCTGACTGTGGTGTTTCCAACAAGTGGGAAGCAATGAGAAGATTCAATAACACTTTCCATCCCTCCGGCGGCTTTGTTCTGGTGGGCTTCTCTGAATGGCCCAAACTAGAAATGATCCTTTTCGTGGCCATTTCTGTTTTCTACATCATGACCCTCCTTGGGAATTCAGCCATCATTATCTTGTCACGCCTTGATCCCAGACTCCACACCCCCATGTATTTCTTTCTGGCAAATCTCTCTTTTTTGGACCTTTGCTATACTACCTCCACTGTCCCCCAGACGCTGGTCAACATACAGAGCCACTGGAGAAGAATCAGCTACATAGGATGTGTAGCTCAACTGTTCATTTTCCTTGGTTTAGGATCCACTGAATGTGTACTTCTCTCCGTAATGGCCTTTGATCGTTATGTAGCCATCTGCCAACCTCTCCATTACACTGTTATCATGCATTCTCGCCTATGCCAACAACTGGCAGCAGTGGCTTGGGTAACAGGTTTCAGCAACTCCTTGGTGCAAACAGTGTTAACTTTCTTGTTACCTCGCTGTGGTCAGTATCAGGTGGAGAATTTCTTCTGTGAGGTACCTGCCATGCTTCAGTTATCATGTGTCGATACGTGGATCAATGAAGTAGAGATGTATGCTGCTGTGGTGGTCATAAAAGTTATCCCGGTTGGATTAATTCTATTCTCTTACATCAGCATTGTCAGAGCAGTGGTAAGAATCCAGTCTTCTGAGGGTCGCAAGAAGGCCTTCAACACATGCGGGTCTCATCTGCTGGTGGTCATTATGTTCTATGGTTCAGCCATTAGTGGTTATGCATATATGGCACCCAAGAGCAATTCAGCCAAATTGAAGGGCAAGCTTCTTGCACTCTTCTATGGACTCATCACTCCAATGCTTAACCCCCTCATCTATACCTTGAGAAATAAGGATGTGAAGGGAGCAGTAAAGAAGCTACTAGGGAGAGAACAAGAGCAAGAATGGAACATGGCTTAGAGAAGGTAGTCCTTTTATAATTCAAATACCGCATTCCCAGAATGCCTATTGCCAGCTTCCATCATTCCTCCAGCTCCCAAACGACTGTGGCTGATTGTTACTATTATTATCTATGTATTTCATAGAAAGTAAAATATTGATTATTCTCTTCCTGTGGTAATCAAACAGAGCTCTAAAAATAATGAATAGTCATAGATTTCGGTGAAATATTGCATTTTCCTATGCCTTTTCTCATGAAGTTTAAAAAGGAATATCAAAATGTGATTTCTTATAATACACTAAATCTGGTGATTAAGGGAACAATCTTGAGACTTGTTTAAAAGGCAGAAAGCTGACTGCTTAAAATGACTAAATTATGCCACAACATTAGCAGAATGCACCTAGAGATAATCCAGAGGAAAATTTATTTCTTCTTCTCATATTCTTTTTAAAAATACTGTCAGTATAGCTGTTGTGTATCTACTATAATTTTAATCAATATTAGAGTGGGACCTCCTCAGGGGGCCAAGTGGTCATCTACACTGCTCTGGAGAAAAAGCGGTGCACATATGGAAAGTTCTGTGCAATACCTCCATCTGTTTGTTCACTTATCCAATACTTCTAGAAGCTTCTTAGAGCCTATTTTTAAAATTCTACACATCATTCAATGGCAGCTTTTCCTTGTGGCTAGCCTATAGAGAACATGTATGTCTCTCATGTTGCCCAATGATCTAAAAACTTCTTGTTGCCCAATCAGTATATATTTTACTCTTGGTGCTCAGTCATCTTTATCAGCATTATAATAGCTATTCTCAGCAAACCAAATGGAAAAATAAAGTTTTCTCTAAATTGAAAGGCAGGAAATCATATAGCTTCTTTACACAGGTTAGATATCCCTTAGAACAATGTTGTATAAGTTCTATGCCTTTATGTAATGGCTATTGGACGAAAGGCTTCCTCTAGGCAAAAGTGTCTGGGCTTGACGCAATTAATAGTCTCTTGCAGCTTCTATGAAAATGGCTCAAATATCTGAAAGAACGTTTCTACTTGCAGTACATCTCTCATTACATTTTTTTTAAGTTTATTTCTTTTTTCTTTCTTTCTTCTTCTTCTTTTTTTTTTTTTTCTTTCTATGGCTGCACTTGTGGCATATGGAGGTTCCCAGGCTACGGGTCGAATCGGAGCTACAGCTGCTGGCCTACACCACAACCACAGCAACACAGGATCTGAGTGTCTGCGACCTACACCAGAGCTCATGGCAATGCCAGATCCTTAACCCACTGAGCGAGGCCAGCAATCAATCCTGCAACCTCGTGGTTCCTAGTTGGATTAGTTTCCACTGTGCCACAACAGGAACTCCTCTCATTACATTTTAATCACATCTTTTCTTCTTATGCAAATTATGATGTTCACATTGAGAACAGAGGAGAGAAAAATAAATTGATTTTTCTTCTGGGTGGATTTAACACAAAATACATAAAAGCATCCATTCAAAAATTGTAACGCAATAGGTCATTTTATTATGGTGATGTACACTTGCCCTTTGCAGATATGTTTTAGCAGTGACTACATAGTTCATTTCTCCTAAAGAGTGTGGAAATTGAGCTGATTGAGATGTGATAAAATGTCTATCACCTTTTTTTTTCCTCAAAAACTAATCTTTAAGAGCAGTTTTAGGTTTACAGCCACATTAAGAAAAAGGTTCAGAGATATCCCATCTACCTATTCCTCTCCCCCCCCAGCCCAAAGCCTCCCTGTCAACATCCCACAACAGTGGGATGTACATCTCAGGAGGGACATCCCTTTTAACTACTGAACCTATATTGATATATCATTATTTCCCCAAATTCAAGGCTTACATTAGGGTTCATTTTTGGGGTTGTACATTCTATGAGTTTTAATAAATTTCTGATGACGTATGTCCACCATTGTAGTATCATACAGAATATTTTCCCTGTGCTAAAAATCCTCTGTGCTCTGCCTAATTCATCCCTTCTTTCACCCTAACTGCTGGTCTCCATCCTTTTGCCTTTTTCGGATGACATATTGTTGAAATCACTACAGTCTGTAGCCTTTTCAGACTGACCTCTTTCACTTAGTAATATGCATTTAAGATTCTTCCATGGCTTTTCATGGCTTGATAGCTCATTTTTTTTAGTGTGGAATAAGAGTTCATTGTATGGAAGTATCACTGTTCATTTATTTAATCACCTACTGAAGGATATCTTGGTTGCTTCCAAGTTTTGGTAATTGTGAATGAAGCTGGTACATCCGTGTACAGGTTTTTGTGTTAACAAAGGTTTTTAACCCCTTTGGATAATTGATTGCTGGATCGTATGGTAAGAATATGTTTAATTTTATAAAAGAACTGCCAAACTGTCTTCTAAAGTGGGTATACATGTATGCATTTCCATCAGCAATGAAAGGGAATTCCTGTTGCCCCACTTCCTCGTTAGCATTCAGTGTTGTCCCTGTTCTGAATTTTGGCCATGTTAATAGGTGTATAGTGATATCTCATTGTTTTAGTTGGCATAATTTGCATTTTCCTGATAACACATGATATGGAACATCTTTTCATATGCTTACTTGCCATCATATATTTTCTTTGGTGAGATAACTGTTAAAATCTTTGGCCCATGTTTTAATCAGATTGTTTACTTGTTGAGTTTTAATTGTTCTTTGTATATTTTGGATACAGTCCTTTATGAGGTATTTCTTTTGCAAATATTTTCTCCTATTCTATAATCTATCATCTTTTCATTCTATAATCTATCATCTTTTAAGTTATATGTGTAATTGATTTTTCCTCTTCTGTCCTGAACCTCACATATGTTAATACTATAAAAATATAAATTTCCTTGTCTTTTCTAATATGTATAGTTTGTGTGTGTGTACATGTGAGAGGTACAGGATGTTAAATACTTCAGATATTATCCTTGCATGTATGGTCCAGTAGTTTTTGGCTCTGGTGACACATGGTAACTGTAATTCTAAGCAACTTCCATTAAAACCAATTTAATTCCATTTAAACCAATTTCCTTTGGATTCTTCAAAATTGTGCTGGATATCATTAGAATAAGTAGTGATTTCCTCTTGTTGTAGGACTTGTATAGCTAGCCTTTATCATATTAAGAATGTTCCCTTCTAATGCTAGTATGCCAAATGCATTTTTATGTTAGCATGAATGGATGCTGAATTTTACCAAAGGCTTTTTTTGTAACTATTGAAATGATATGTTTTTTCCTCCCTTTATTTTGCTAATACAGTATATTACATTGATTGACTTTTCAACATTAAAACAACTTTGAATTCCTGGAATAAAATCAGTTTGGTTATAGTCTATTTTCCTTTTGATATATTGCTAGAGTCAAAATACTAATACTTTGCTTAGAATTTTTCATTATGTTCCTGAGAGAGACCTATAATTCTCCTCTCTTGAACAAAGTGGGAAGACTTGAGACTCCTGATATCAACATTTATTATTATGAGACAGCAATTAAAACAATGTCTTATGGGTTAGACAGGGATGATAATGAAACACAATAAAGAATCTGAAACAAACCCACATGAATTTAGACAATAGGTTTATAACAAACTTGATCATGAAGAGAGATGGGGAAAGGGCAATCTTTTAATAAAAAATAGTGCTTTGTCAGTTGGATATCCATAAAAAAATTGATGTTTTTCTCTCAAAAATTATTTCACTGTAGATTTTAGAGAACATAAATGTGAATGACAAAACATCAAACCATCTGGAAAATAACACTGACAAATATGTTCATGATTTGATGGGTGGAAAAGTTTTTTAACTAATGCATATATAGTACTAATATAAGGAAGTCATCAATAAATTAGATTTAATTAATATTAGAAACCTTCTAATCACAAGATACTATTAAGAAAGTGAAAAGGTGAAGTTCCCACTGTGGCTCAGTGGGTTAAGAACCTGACATAGTCTTGGCAAGGATGTGGATTCGATCCCTAGCCTCACTCAGTAGGGTAAAGATCTGGCATTGAGCAAGCTGCAAGGTAGGTTGCAGATGTGGTTTAGATCTGGTGTTGCTGTGGCCTGCAGCTGCAGTTCCAATTTGACTCCTAGCCTGGGAACTTCCATTTGCCACAGGTACGGCCATAAAAAGAAAAAGTGAAAAGGTAAACCATAGAGAGGGAGAAGATATTTATAGTACTTACTACTTCAAAATAGACCAAAATATAAAAATACCTAAAAATAGACCAAAATATAAAAATACCTAAAAATCAAGACAAAAAAGACAGATAACCTAATAGAAAAATGTCATAAGTCTTGAATAGGTGCTTCACAAAAAATAATATTTAAATGACAAATCAATATACAAAAATGCTCAACTATCTTAGTCATCATGGAAATGCAAATTAAACTTACAATTTAATACCACCGTAAGTTTCCCGGAACACCTAAACTAAAATAGACTAATACTCCCAAGTGTTGTTAAAAGTGTGAGCAGAATAAATTCTCATACATGGCTGGTGGGAGTCTAAATTGGTTCATCCACTTGGAAACTGTTAGGCAGTGTACACACTAAAGCTTAGCATATGCATACCATATTATGCAGGAATTCCATTCCTAGACACACTCACCAAAATAGCTAAATTAAAACATTCATACAAGCAGTATTAATAATAATAGTAAAATGATACTATTTTAGCCAAATAGTAAAAAAATCAGTAAATTGTATTATATTCATAATATAGACTATTATATAGCAATGAAAACAAAATACTGCTACATGCAGTATCCTGGATGAATCTCAGAAACAAGTTAAATGAAAAGATTATGTTCTGCATTATTCAATTTATGCGAAGTTCAAAAACAAGTAAAACAAACTTTGTTTTTAGAGTATGAGTAGTGATTACCTGTGGGTAGGAAAGTTGAGATAGTGAATGGAATGGGAATGATGGGGCTTCTGGAGAGTGAGTAATGTTCAAGTTTCTCATCTGGGAAGTGATTTCATGTGTTTTTATTTTCTTTTATTTTCATTTTGTGATAATTCATCACACTGACAATCACTTTAGTGTTCACCTCTTCTTCTTCTCCATTTTTTTTGGGGGGGGGGCACAGGTGTGGCATATGGAAATTCCCAGGCTAGGGGTCAAATCAGAGCTGCAGCTCCTGGCCCATGCCACAGCCACAGCAACACCAGATTTGAGCCACATCTGCAACCTGCACCACAACTCATGGCAATGCTGGATCCTTAACCCCCTGAGCACGGCCAGGGTTGGAACCCACAGCCTATGGCTACTAGTTGGGTTAGTTTCTGCCAAGCCACAATGGGAACTCCTAATCTTTTTTTCTTTATGTCAAGAGTGTATAAACTAGAACCTAACGCTAGGAAGAAATACATAGAGCAATTTTTACAATAAAATTACTAAGCAGTCTAACATTAAAAAGAATAAACTTAAGTAATGATAATATATATGTTTTCTATGTATAAGTATATATCACATAAAAAATTTAAATTATTTTAAAATAATGCAGATTGGTTGGGTTTCTTATTTTATCATATAGCCAAAGTCATTAATTAGATTTAGAAAATATTTTTAAATTCTGAGTTATAGTTTGAGCAAAAAAAAAAATCTTAGAAAGTTAATCCATCATTTAAAGTAAAAGGATAAATTATTTTAAAAATCTAAGTTTCTTTTACTTTAGTTTGATATAAACACTTATTTATCTTTGGAAATCAATCATAACTCTATTGCATTTTCAGAGAAATTATATTTTAACTCATTACCTCCCTCTACATGAAGACGAGGTATACTGATTTGTTTACTAAAATATATATATTTATAAAAACTGAAAGTTTTGCAAGCTCTTATGTAGATTAGATAAGTAAGTGTAGTATAAAATCATCTAAAGTAAAAGCAGAAGCATTCATATAGTAAAGACAGAAAGACATATAACTAAATATCATCACATTTGTCCAGAGGCCTAACTGGTAAGAAATCTTATAGCATTTTGACTCCCTTTTGAATCTGGCAGGACATTCTCTTTTCAGAGTTCATGTTCCTTAATAATGACACTGGTTTCCATCAGTTTCCCATTAAAAGATTACCTTGCTTAAAGTTTGGGAAATATTAAATCTTGATTTATACAGCTGTAGGAAACCCTCATTTTTCTGTGTCAGTTTGTTCAGTTTGCAATGGCATAGATTTTTTCTTCTCTGCTTTATTTAGTCTATTTAAAGAGTCCTGAAAGAATACTGATTTCAAATTCTTTAATCATTTAAGGTTTTTGGTAAACTAATCAAAGAAGGCTGAGCATGAGAGGTTAGGGATTCAGTTTCCTTTTATTTTAAGGTAGTATACAATTTTATGAAAGCCAAAAATACATGTAAGAGAAAGTGGATGTTAAGATATACAAATTCCATTTTGGCAGACACTGCCAATTATTAGCCCTATAATGGATATAGATTTAAAAAGTCAGAGTACTGGGGGGAGGAGGAAAAGTGTTCTGACCTTTCAGATGCAGGGACACTCATAGTGGTACAAACCCAAAATGCACAGAGAGGATTCTATAAAAAAATCAGAAAGACACAAAAGACTAAAAACCTCCCAACCCTGTATCTCCTATACCAGGAAATATAATTGCTAGAAATATTGGAATCTTCAAACAAACAAACATGCTCACGCACGGGCATGCACGCACACATGTGCAGACACGCGCACATGCGCAGACATGCACACACATGCACGCACACACACAAACACACACCCCTCAAATGAATTACATTCAAATGCCTCATTTCTCTTCACCTGACAGGGGCTGGATTCCTGAGATCTATCAACTAACAGAAGTCACTTAATCATCTAAATGTAAAAATTAAAATTTAAAATCTACTATTGCTGGTGCAAGTGTGGACACCACTTTTGATTGCTATGGACAATCAAAATATCAATGAAAATCTAACTTGACAAAGAATCAGATTAGAACATAAGAAACAAAAGAAAAAGAAATGAAAGGCTTAATCACCAGACTTACCAAAAAGGCTAAGGGAGGGTGAGTTGCAGGGTCAAGGAATCCAGTGCAGATAAGTTGGACTTTAGGCTACCTGTTTCTCTTGGTCTAAGGGTAGGATCCAGATGGGCAATGTCTCAGCAGATCACTAGAATAAACTGCTGAGGAGTAATTCAAAAACACCTAGCTCATTAGTAGCACACCGGGTTTATTTATACAAAAGATATCAATCAATAGATTAATTTAATTTAATAAGGCAAACCCAAGATTTACATAAAAGAAAGGGCAGAGAGGGAAGAAAATTAGCTACAGAGATTCTGGAAATAGTCATGTTTGAATTTTATTGAGTAAACCAATTGGCTGACAGATAATAAAGATGTCTATAAACACAATTTAGCTTTGAGTACCTCAATAGGGAGATGAAAGAAAGCAATTTCAGCTGCTTTGGGGTTCTCCAGAATGTCTTGTGAGTTTGGTTTTGTAGCATATATTTCAGGCTATCTCTGGATAATGCCTTCTGGTGTCTTTCCTTCAGCACTTCCACCTTAGATAGGCCAGGTCTGTTATTTTACGTCATAAGAATTTCTTACTCTGCTGTGCTCTGATCTTTTCGTACCAGCCTCTTCAAAGCCCCCTTTACATCTTTGTTTCTCAGAGTGTAAATGAGAGGGTTAAGGGTGGGAGTTAGAACAGTATACAAAAGGGTTATGAACTTTCCTTGACTGTGGGCATAAGAGCTGCTGGGCTGGATATAGATAGCTGTGATGGTCCCATAGAAGAGGGAAACCACCAATAGGTGAGACCCACAAGTGCCAAGGGCTTTATGCCAGGCTTGAGCTGACCTGATCCTCATTACTGCTTGGACAATGCATCCATATGAGATCAAGATAAGTGCCAGAGGAAGGAGGAGGAGCACCAAGGAAGCCACAAAGAGCTGGACCTCATTGACATGAATGTCTATACAGGCCAACTTGATCATGGCAGGCACTTCACATATAAAGTGGTAAATCCTGTTGTTCCCACAACGGGGCAGCCGAAGGGTGATAGTGCCCTGGATTAGGGTGTTGCCCATTCCGCTCAACCAAGCCATTCCTGCAAGAGACTGGCAAAGCCGTGAATGCATAACCCTGGGATAATGGAGTGGTCGGCAAACAGCAGCATAACGATCAAATGCCATGATAGCCAGGAGAACACATTCAGTGGAGCCCAGTGACAGGGATACATAGAGTTGAATGGCACAGCCTATAGGACTAATTGTCTTGGATGGACCATGGAGGTTCCACAGCAGCTGGGGAACAATGCTGGTGGTAAAACATAGGTCAACAAAGGAGAGATTGCTAAGAAAATAATACATAGGCGTGTGGAGAATGGGATCCAGACAAGAGACCAGGATGATTGCTGTGTTGCCCACCAGTGTCAGGAGATAGGAGATTAACACAACCATAAAGAGGATCTTCTCAAGCTGAGGCTGGTCAGAGAAGCCCACCAGTATGAAATCATCTGCTAAACTCTCATTACTCTTCGTCATCACCCTGCTTGTGAAAAGGAGAGATAGTACATATGAAAATATGGATATTAGATAGTGAAAAGCAATTAAAATCAGAAGTACAGTTGAGAGAAATTGACCCCGAAGGTGGGCTAGGAGGGTGTGTGCCATTTGGGAGGATAGAATGGAGGAGAGAGAGAGCTGTTATGTCTCTAGGAGAAAAGTAAAAGTATGTGGAACTTACAGAGAATTGTTAAAACACATCGTGACATAAAGTAGACCATGCAAGAGGTGATTAATCATTAATTATTGCTCAGTTCTAACAAATTGTATCATTTCCCCCATAAACCCACCCTCTTCTTGCCATAATGTCATGTAAGATTATAAGTAAAAGAAAGAAAGATGTCCAATCAACAAACATCTTTGTAGCCATTCTATCAGTTGTCAATAGCAAAAAAACAGCAAATAAGGATCAGGTATATTTTTTGAAAAAAAATTATATGATTATTTCAGTATCCTACACTGACACATATACATCTCAATGTTGTGCTAAGGATGCAATGTGAAATAATTTTCATATTAAAACAATATGATGATTAGATTAAATTAATCAAGTAATGAAAAGTATTACTTAATAGATACCATCTATGTAATAATTTTCTTTCAACTTTTTTAATATAAAAATAGAGGGCCTAGTTTATATGGTATTACAGAGTTTTCAGAGAGAATCATTCTTGTAAGTTGTGAATAAATTTTTAGTGCCTTATTTTTTTTTATTTTTTATTTTTTGTCTTTTTGCCATTTCTTGGGCCGCTCCTGCGGCATATGGACGTTCCCAGGCTAGGGGTCTAATCGGAGCTGTAGCCACCGGCCTACACCAGAGCCACAGCAACGCGGGATCCGAGCCGCGTCTGCGAACTACACCGCAGCTCACGGCAACGCCAGATCGTAACCCACTGAGCAAGGGCAGGGATCGAACGCGTAACCTCATGGTTCTTAGTCGGATTCATTAACCACCGCGCCACGACGGGAACTCCTTTAGTGCCTTATTAAAAACACTTTGCTTTTAATCAGATATTTTATTTTTATATTAATTAAAGGAACTAGAGTTCCTCAAAATTGAAGTTTTTGATTTCATTAAAACTGAAGTATAGTCTGGATTTTTGTTTATATAACTTTATATTATATAGTAGCAGAGTAACAGTCTGTTGGACGCCTTTATAATGTCACTAATTTAGTAGCACCTTAGAAGAGAGTAGATTTATATTTTTAGACTCTACAGGCCAAGTCTAGACAAACTTAGAGACTCTAGATGTGGAAATGAGAAGGAAGTATCAGTGATGGGTCACAGGTTTATTATTTTGAACAATTGGGTGTCATCTACAGAGAAACATAAAAGCTGAAAAAATCTTTTGTAGAGACAATACTAGATCTACACATTTCTGCTTATGATTTCTTTAAAAAATGAATAGATAAAGAAATGTCAAACATGACTCAGTCCTTTTTTTGACTCTTTGTCACATACCTTCTTCCTAAGTCATCCACTTGGACATACCTAGGATGCCATAATTAGGAACCATCAGCATTCCCCCCAACAAAAAATTTGTCACTTTACAACTTTCTATCTTATTCATCATTGCATAACTATCCAAACTTAAATTTGAATATGATGAGGACAGCTTTGTATTTCATGCATTTTTACCAATATATTATGGCATTTAGTTTCCTGAAAGGACTTTTAATTCACATCATCCTAGATGGCAACACATTCTAGGTGGTCTCTTATCTTTTGGTTTGTATTCTTCACTACCCTCCTGTATATCATTGTGAGAATCATACAAAAATGGGATGTTTATCAAGGTAAAAGTTTCATCTCTGAAAATCTAAAATTCAGAAATTTGGTCATTGAATTTAAGGCTCTGTACTGTTTCAGTTTCCTTTTCTGTTTTTAAAATTATCTCCCAACATTTATATGTTGTTGTAGCCAAATCAACCTCTCTCCTCACATAAAGTTCTAATTTATTGAAACTATTTGCCAGCCCCATGTCTCCTCCTTTGTATGAATAATCCATATTGTTCACCCTTAACAAATTCTGCTCCCTGTTAACATTCATCAATAGATCAACATTTTTCAAGATGCCCTCAAATCCTTACTCCATAAAACACTTGTCTTTTGAAATCCTGAATTAATTTGTAATGTTGTGTCAATTTGCATAAGGACCTATTTCATTAAGCATGCAAAGTGTTCTAAAATGGAAAATAACCTCTTAATGGGGTAAGATATTTTTCTTAAATATCTTTCATATTATCCCTAGCTTGCAGGTCAATTTTTTTTAACATAGTCAAAACCAAACAAATATGTTTTGAAGAAGCTAACACCTTTTCTCATTCTGTTGTGCCAATTTCCCCCATTACTACTTGCTGAGTAGCAAAAATTGTGTGTTTAAAACATATTTAAACATAAAGCAATATAACAACACATAGTAACATTAATTTAAAACCAAATATCTATTTCAAAGGACCTACCTTATTTCCTTGCTGCACTAATCCTCCCATTATTCAGTCAAAAAGTTTCAGCATTCTCAGAAACTCTATCAGAAGACTCGTTGTTTTTTTTTGTTTTTTTTTTAATGTAAAGCTCTGGGAATTCCCTCACTGGTGCAGTGGATTAAGAATCGGACTGCAGAGGCTTGGGTCACCACAGAGGTGCAGGTTCAATCCCAGGCCCAGCACAGTGGGTTAAAGGATCCAGTCAGATGCAACCCCTGGCCCAGGAATTTCCATATGCTGTGAATGCCAACATTTTTTTAAAAAAGTAAAGCTCTGAAATATACTCCCCAGAAATGTTTTAGGGTGTTTTCTTAAGGTTAACTATATATAAATAGTCTTCAAATATTCCCTCTGATACAATCATCATGTCCATATATATTTAACTCACCCTTTAGCCCAGTTCCATTCATGCACTTGTCCCCAGGAAAACAGAACCCATGAGCATCACGATTTACTGCATCCCAGTAAACATACTGCATATGTTTAATTATGAATGGAGCCTCTTCAATTCTCTACCAGTCTTGAGAAAAATAGAATGATTCAAAGAATATGGGGAATAAAACACATACATAAAAACATCCATGAACAAATATAACATAAATATGCATATATGTACGTATCCCAAGTCATGATTTTTTCGGAAAGAGTTTATATCCTCAATACCTTAACAAACTGTATAATTGGAAGGAATTTAAGAGAACAAAGAGTTAGAAGGAAATTCTTCCAAATGTAGAGAAACAAGCCTTTCTTGTTTCATATTTCTGCATTACCCCTTTCCTGAAGGTTCATTCTTCAAAATTAAGGGAGCTATACAAATATTGTTTAATTCAAATTGAATTCCTTTTTAAATTAGTAAGAGTAAGTTTAGTTCTCGTCGTAGCTCAGTGGTAATGAACCTGACTAGTATCCATGAGGACATGGGTTCGATCCCTGGCCTCACTCAGTGGGTTGGGGATCTGGCGTTGCTGTGTGCTGTGGTGTAGGTTGCAGTCACAGCTCAGATCCCATGTTGCTGTGGCTGTGGTGTAGGCCAGCAGATGCAATTCCAATTCAAGCCCTAGCCTGGGAACTTCCATATGCCACAGGTGTGGCCCTAAAAAGAAAAGAAAAGAAAAAGAAGGAAACAACAACACTTTGTAGAAAGTAGACATGAAAGCTGGGTAAATTATTGGCTAGGGTGGTTTGAAGAAGACTGACATGAGCAGTTGTTATGTTTTCTGTATTTAGATACATATATGTTTATACATATATATATGTATAAACAAGAGAAAATATGCAGTTCTCATTATCTCCTCACCTCTGAAAATTTTGTCCTTTGCTCTTCTAATTAATTTAATAAGTCAGGAAGGTGATGATGATTAAGCTTTCCAGAACCACAAGGTTCTGAATATGCATCTCTAAATCCAAGACAAAGTTGGCATAATAGTGTTTATTTCTGGAGCCAGAACACACTGAATTTTGTAACTATAGCAGGAATTGCTATCAAGTCCAGAAGGGGACCTTAGGGACTCTATGTTCCTAATAGGGCAATTAATACCAAGCACAACAGTGACCAAGAGCAAAGGTCTCTTAGGGAAATGTTACGGAATGAACCTTCTGATCACATAGATCTTCAGTCTTGAAGACTTAGACCTCAATTCGTATGCTAAAATAAAATCTTGGAAAAGTGAAAATAAAGTTCTCATCTTCAGCATAGTACATGTATAAAAGCATGATTTCTGTGCAATTATCACTGTCACTATCCTATTTAAATAATCACTATGTAAATAGGACATAATTAGCAAGACCTCAGAAATGGAACACATGTGTCACAAATTGAAGTATGCCAATAGGATATAGGTTTTCATGTGTGGGTTTTGTTTCAGGAAGATTACAGCAGAAGACTTAGTAGTAAAATATTTACCTCAGCCAGCATTTCCAAAACTTTTCAAAAGTTTCTCTGGTCAAATAAGTTTGAAAGACTCAGCATATACACTCCTTAGAAATTCACAAAATGTACCGGTACAGTAAAGCCAGTGCCTGTTTTTATTAGATCTCTTTTAGAACATCACCAAATTATTTGTCCACAAAGCATTTTATTGAGTAATGCTTGTGAATATCTCATGTAAATAGGATAGTAGAATAAGTTTTCAGAGACCCTGTCCTAGAAATACATATTTAAAAATAAAAAGGGCAATTGGATATTGACATCACCTGGGAGTGAGTAGTTGTAGTCATACAACAAAAATGGATTTTATGAAGAGTGATCTTGAAATTTCTGGGGTCAGGCTGAAGAGGACAAAGGAAACACTTACCTCACTTATGACTCCAAGAGGATCCTTAAACTGGACCCAGTGCATTGTCTTCCCTAAAAACAAGCTGAGGGAGTTCCCTTCATGGCTCAGCAATAGCGAATCCAATAGCATCCATGAGGATGTGGATTTGATCCCTGGCCTCACTCAATGGGTTAAGGATCTGGCATTGCAGTGAGCTGAGGTGTAGGTCACAGATGTGGCTCAGATCTGGCATTGCTGTGGCTGTGGCTTAGGCCAGCAGCTACAGCTCCTATTTGACCCCTAGCCTGGGAACTTCCATATGCCTCTGGTGTGGTCCTTAAAAAAAAAAAAAAAAAAAAGCTTCAAGTAGACATTTTACATAGATAGGTGTAATTTATATATACACACATATATATAGATGATAATGGATTTGAAATAAAGATATACACAGATGAAATTAGGTTAATTAATTTTAACTGGTTTTAGGCATAAAATAACCAAAGTTATAAATTATTATTTAAAAAATTAAGAGTATAAGAATTAGGAAATGATGAATAAAAACATTTCAAACATTCTAATATCTTCTCATTTCTCTTTCTACAGTTTGTAGAAAATATGATTAAAGGTGCTTATAATAATTTGAGAGTAACTCAGTTATTTAATGCTTATACCACCAGATGGAAGCAAAGAATCTGGAAAAAAAATGGCAAAACTCATGAAAAGAAAGAAAAAAATAGAAAAGTGTTAAATTTTTAAAAAATTGAAAAAAGCTGTTAGTGGTGAAGTCAGCAGAATTGTGGAATAAGAGGCTACAAGTGCTCATTCTCCCACAAAAACCTCAAAAAGGAAGCATTATCAACACATATCAAAATCAACATTTCCAGAATTTTGGAAAAATAGTCAAAGGATTATAGCAACAAACTAAATGCTGAATGAAGATGAAAGCAACTTGAAAATGGCAGGAGAGTTTTGTGGTGTCTTTACTTGTCCTTGTTCCACCTACTCTTGGACACAGATTAAAGTGTTGGCAGCCTGAGTTCCCTGTATGAGACCCCGGACCCTGACTCTGGAGGGAACAGAGCAGACCTTCTTTACAGATTATGGTGTCTGTTTTAACCTGTCTGGGAGCCACTGGAAAGGCTGATGCAACATGCTCATCTTTGTTTCACCTAACTCAGAACACAGGCTGCAAAAGTGGCTGGTGTTTCTCAAAAATGTGGCAAGGCAAACTAACAAACGCGGGTGCCTCTGGGAAAAGACTATGAGTTGGGACACGTGAGGGGTTGTCTAAAGCCCAGAAGCAAAGGATGGAGTATATTCTTTGGAAAATTAGAACATTCAGGAGCATCCATGTATATGGGTGTAGTGGACTGAAAGTTGTGTTCCCCTAAAATTTATATGTTGGAAATCTAATGTGATGATATTAGGAGTTAGGACGTTTGGTAGATAATTAGGTCTTAAGGAGAGAGCCCTCATGAATGGCCACAATGCCATTATAAAAGAAATCCCAAAGAGCTCGCTCACTCTTTTTCCAAGTAGGCACTTTGTCAAACTCATGTGTAACTTGAAGATTACTATGATTTATTAGTTTGAAGCCTTTACAATAAGCAGAATAAAAGTTAACTGTATCAATATAACACGAAAGTTACTTGTGTAGTTTTCAGAAGTATTTTTTGTGTGTGTGCCTTTTTGCCATTTCTTGGGCCACTCCCGCAGCATATGGAGGTTCCCAGGCTAGGGGTCTAATTGGAGCTGTAGACGCCGGCCTACACTGGAGCCACAGCAAAGCGGGATCCGAGCTGTGTCTGCGACCTACCCCACAGCTCATGGCAACGCCGGATCCTTAACCCACTGAGCAAGGGCAGGGATCGAACCTGCAACCTCATGGTTCCAAGTCGGATTCGTTAACCACTACGCCAGGAAGGGAAATCCCAGAATTATTTTTGATGATTATTTTGTTTAATTCAGATAAAAATTACAATCTGAGTATTTTAGGAGTTCTTGCCATGGTGCAGTGGGTTAAGAATCTGACTGCAGTGGCTCAGGTGGCTGCAGAGGTGGGGGTTCGATCCCCTGCCCAATGCAGTGGGTTAAGTGATCCAGCATTGTTGCAGATGAGATTTGATCCTTAGCCATAAAAGGTGTAGCCATAAAAAATCTGAGTATTTTATAGAAATAGTTTAGAATGGCCAGAGGTTTGGTTGCAGTAGTTTATTTCACTTGAATTCATAACATAGTATGTACACAGTTCATAGTATGTACATAGTATTACATACTTAGCAGTTACCTATTATATAGGTTATTCATTATATTTAACTTTATATAAGATGTAGATTCATATTTTACATTGTCTTTTACATTTACTTATTTTTCTTCCTAAATGTTAGTGTTTGCCCGCAAATAAAGACAGACCTGTTTGTGGCAATTCCTGAGGGACAGAATCAAACTACATCTTGAGCCTCTCTAGTGAGAAGAAAATGTTCCCAGGGGGAGGGAGGGAGGATATGGATTCAGAACAAGGAGAAATACTGAAGTGTAACATCTTCCTTTTTGCTTTAGGAAGGAAGAAAGCCCAAATATATCATCATGTAATCAGCACAGCCCGGCGTGTGTGTGTGTGTGTGTGTGTGTGTGTGTGTGTGTGACATAATGCTCTCTCATGAGACATAAGCTTCCTGGGATCAGACACGGTCCTGACGACAACAAAAGCTTCTCAGTGCATAGTCTTAGAAGTGAGGACCGGGGAGCTTTACATCCTCTGAATTTGGGGAGGTTATAAGGAGAGTGTGCAGACAAGATCAGGGAGTGGCTCCTCAGAAGCCAATACCATCTACTTTTTCCCCTCAAATATTATGAGTAAAGGTATGTGATATAACTGATGTCTTAAGAAAATAGGGTTGTGGAAGTTGGTACATTAGTGAGAAAAAGGGTAGCCCATACCCAAAGCATTATTCAGGTCTGGCCATTTCATTTTTATTTTTATTTTTTCGCTTTTTAGGGCTGAACCTGTGGCATATGGAAGTTCCCAGGCTAGGGGTCTGATCGGAGCTACAGCTGCCAGCCACAGCCACAGCAATGCCAGAGCCGAGCCAGATCTGTGACCTACACCACAGCTCACGGCAATGCCGGATCCCTGACCCACCAAGCAAGGCCAGGAATCAAACCCACATCCTCATGGATACTAGTTGGATTCTGTTCTGCTGTGCCACAACAGGAACTCCTGGCCATTATTTTTAATCAGTAATTTTCTCCTTCTCTGGAAAGCATAACAATTTATTCAATTTGCCAGTACCCTGCCATAAAATTTCTGTGAGCTCCTCTAAATTAGTCATTTCGTGGGAAATAGATATAGCTCCTAGTGTTGGGGGGTGGAAATGTCTAGATCCTCCAGCACATTTTAATCCAATCAAATGATAATATGGTTTTTGCTGGTTTATGTTAAGGCATCACCCAGGTAAATATTAGGTTCTTGATGAAATTGCTATGGGGAATTGTGGAAGGCGACGGGATAATCATCTCTACAATCTTTAATGACCACCTTACATAATTGCGTCTGCTATTAAAGTGTTTTGAAATGACAATTTCGTAGTAACAAAGGCTAATTAATATTGGTTTTTTTCTTGCATGCCAGGCACTGTCCTAAATGTTTCAGGTAAAATATCTAATACTTTATCCCATAGTTTCCTTTGGCTGATAGGAAATAAATTTTCATTATGAAAGCAGAGATTAATAATGGATAAGTCAGTTAAGGAGCATTTCTAAATTGTGTGCAGCCAACCAAAATGAATCGCTTTTGCTGGTTTACTTCCAAAACGGAATTATATAGAATGTGCTTGTCTTGGATCTTGGGGCTGGGAAAGGTGGCACATGAAGCCAAGCCGTTGAGCTATTAAAAGTATCCATTTCTTTCACACATCCAACTAGGACTGATAGTCCATCTCAGGATTTAAACCTCCAGAATCTTGCCCATGCTCATGGCCACTTAATCTTTTATTATGGGGAACAGGAATCTATCAATACAGTTTAATCACTGGGCAGAAAACTCCTCCATCTTTAGATTCATATCACAGTGCTTATTTACTTGATCAGTGACTCAATATAGGTTAGTTTTATAGACTGATAATAATAGAGGATATTGCGTACAGTGTCCTATGAGTTCATTACCATGAGGCTTTAAAGGACAAGAGGCTTTGATGGTGATGAAGCGCATTTGAATTTCTTATTTTGAATTCATGGCTGCCTCTACAATGTTGGCACATTTAACATAACACGACTCAGCAAGAAAGATGGGAAGGGCTTCATCATCCTTCCTTCACGTGGACATGATAAATCAGAAACTTTAGGTGAAGAAAATATTATCAGATGAGAGACAGAGAATGTTCATGCCCAATTGTACTGCCTGGGATGCTCCTTTCTGCAGACCCCTGACACCTGCCTTGAGCATCTCACTAACCATTCTTGGTACATACATAAAGCTGACCTCTACTGCTTGGATCTCAGGATCCCTGTACAAGAATCAACAGAGAGTGAATCCTGAAAACAATGGAAAGTTTAATTTAAAAAATCAGATTTTTTACCTGGTGTAATATTATTCCAAGTGACAGGGAGGGAGAAAAGAATTTGCGTTTTTTTTATCCTTACCTCCAGTGAGACCTATACATTTATTTTTACATGATTTAGTATTTATTTCTAGGCAGAGTATCCTTCTTTGTCAGTTCTAATATTTGAAAGCACTAGTAGACCCTCACTACCTCTAATATCTTATTTTCTCAACTGTCTCAATTTTGTGAAGTTTTAAATTGTCTTATCACACAATGACTTTTTTTTTTTTTTTGGCTGCATCTGCGGCATTCAAAAAATTCTTGGGCTAGGGATCGAACCCGAGCCATAGCAGTGACCATGCCAAATCCTTAACTACTTGGATCCCGGGAACTCCCCACATGGTGACTTTTTCATGACTAACAGCAGGCATCAGCCTTTGTGCAGTCAGCCCTCACTGTGTGCCATCCACTGGTAGGCCTGTCTCATTCCCACATCCTCTGACTCCCACCGCCAACACAGGCATTTGCATTTGCTGTCTACAGTCTAAATGGGATGAGGATATTTATAAATGAAATCTTTGTGATGTCACTAGTTAAGAGTCAGGCATTCTCCTTTTCTGGTTGGGATTTCCCCTCGGTCCTTCCATCAGAGTCCCTGAGGAAAGTGGAATGTGTCCCAGATACAGGAAGATAAAATGAGTAAGGTACATATGTGTGTATTTAACTGACAAAAGGGATGACAGCTTCTCCACATCCAGACTTTTCTATGCACCTGCAGAGACTATTATTGGGAAGGCAGGACACTTAAAAAATGTTTTGAGTTAAATAAAAAGCTAAATAAACCGTTCTTTCTATTTTCTTTGCCGCAGCCTTGACTGAATTGTGTTGCCACATGAAAAACATAGATATTTAATTATATTAATTGATTAAATTAATTATAGTAGGAGGGAAATGTTTATAAGTGCTTTAACATAAATGCATTATAATAGACCACTAGATACGTGAGCAAATTTTTCAATGTCATGTACGATGAGGGTCCCCGGAAATGTGCAGAGTTTTTGTTTTGTATTTAATAGAATCAGTCCACTTGTTTTCATCTTTAGCTTTTGGGAACTTTTGCATAGTTTCACCGATACCCAAATTAGTACATTAAAATGACCTATAATAGACAACTATTTTTCCCAGGACATTTAGGTGCCATTTTTATGTTTGTATGTATGTTTGTATTTTTTGCTTTTCCTCTTTCCATCATGGTAGATGAATAGAAAAACATGAAATGGTGATGAAAGTAATGAACAGGAGGAATGATTAGGGATTGTGACATAAAATCCCATGAGAGGGTATATACGAAGGTAAAACTATTGTGACAATATGCAGGTATATAAGCACTGCTATACTATAACCAATATTTTGGGAGTACTTAACCACTTTCCCAAGTTTTATAGGAATTACTCCTCATAGCAACCCCTTTAGAGAAGTCCTACTTCCTTTATAAACTTCCTCTATAAATGGAAAAGTTGAGTAAATTTTAAGAAAATCTTAGCTTTGACCCAGCACTAGATGGCTGTGCTAGGATCTGAACCCAGACAGACTATCTCTAGAGCACTCTTGATTACTGTGCTGCTCAATATGGATTTGAATGTGTGTGTTTCTCTCTGTGATTGTACAGGTAGATGTGTATGTGCAAAATGTACATTTTTGTACATATATTTTGTGAATGCACCTAAACTTTTGTCTGTTCATAATAATTTTGAATCTCAAAAAGCATACTTTTACCTTATATATACTGCCATTGAACATTAGCATGGGATAAATAATGATGTGTTATAAACACATTAGTAAAAACCCAATCTCAGTTAAGCTAATGAACAGATACAAAGGCATAGAAGTAAATCCTCCTCGCTCTTTGCCCTTTTCATGGCAAACATTGTTAATAACTTCAGTTGGTGACATTTCAAAAGAGCAATATAAGCTGTAGAACATCCACAAAAATAACAAGGAATATTTACTTTGTCAGGAGTTGATAGGAATCATCAGATTGAGAAAAAAATAGCTGTCACATTTGAAATATTTAAGGGATTTAAGATTTACCATAATTAACTTAAGAAAACAGAATAAGCCCTAGAAAGCAGCATATATAAGCAGCCAGGGTAAAGCTTAGCATTCACACTTATCACATGACAACTTATTCATTGTTAAGAGTGGGGATATAATGGTGTACATAAAATTCTTCATTCTGTGTGTCTAAAGCTATTCTCAGGAAGAAATGCACAATTGTCTTTGGGATAGTGTAAGTGCTCTCATCGCAGCTAGGGCGTTGGGAACACACAGCGGAGGGGGCATGTAACTGACTAATATTGAGGCAAGGGAGAGTGGGAGTTGGGAAGATGATTCCAAAGAGAAGATGAAGCTGTGCTCAAACTTGGACATAGGCTGTTCAGTAGATGGACAAACAGGGAGGCAAATGTCAAGCCCCCAGGGAGAAATGAGCAGAAAGAAAAGGAAATACATGCAAGCAAGGCACATACTAAAAGATTCAAGTAGTTTGATGTGACTATAACATGAGGTTCATTTGGATAAGGAGTGAAATAAAAGTTTCTATAAATAATCAGTGACTCCATGCACAAATTTTCACTAATTGTATTAAGAAATTTGAATTTTAGGAGTTCTCGCTGTGGTACAAAGAAAGGCTGGTATGCAGGTTTCACCCCCAGCCTGGCACAGTGTGTTAAGGATCCAGTGTTGCCACAGCTGTGGTGTAGGGCACAACTGTGGTTCGGATCTGATCCCTGGCCCAGGAACCTCATATGCCGTGGGGTGGCCAAAAAAAAATTTTTTTTTTAATTTTAACTTGAGACAATAATAGTTTTCATTTAGCAAAGAACACTCTAATGGAGAACAGTTGGCAGGTGTGAAATATTAAAAATGAAGAAATTTGTTGCAATGATGGGATTATCTCAGTAGCACGATATAGATATGATATGAGTGACTGTGATAGTCTTCACATGGCTGCCTCTTCTTCATCCACATCTCAGCTCATGCTTCTCATTGTCAAGAACCCTCTTTGAATACCCAATCTAAATTGTTTAGTCACCAGAACATAAACTGCTTCTGTTTCTCTGCATTGTGGCAATTATTTGTGTATTGAACAGTCATTTAATTTTTGCTTTTCTTCACTAAAGAAGTTACATTTGGGAAAAAAAGTGGGGTTTTCTCCCATTGCTGAATTGGAGGACTGCAAAATAGTGTGCATTCCATATACCCTTGTTGAGTGAATAAATGAAGAAAGCAAATCAGTGCAATGAAAGTGGAAAGAAATAGATAAGAGAGGACCTTTCCATGGTAGTGTTTGCCAAGTGAGTAAAGGAAGAGATGAAGAGAGAAATGAGCTGAATTTCTTTTTTCCATTTTATGCTTGATGACTAGGTATACCTTGGACAAATCAACTGGGATAGTGAACATAGAATAGGATTTGATTTGAAAAGGTGTGGGGATGAGTGTAATTTCCAAACTTTTTTTTTTTTTTTTTTGGCTACACTGATGGCATGTGGAAGTTTGTGGGGCCAGGGATCAAGCCCTTTTCATTGCTGCCACCTTCACCAAGGCTGCCACAATGTCCAGATACTGAATCGGCTGCACCCCTGGGAAACCTCCTCCAAACTTTTTGAATTTTAGAACTGCAGGTAAGAAATTGATCTCTCTGACTCACAAAGGGTTAAGACTAATATAAAAATTTATGTTTCTATCTGAAAGAATCTTTATGATGACCTTGCCTCTCTTTTTTTCAGTCATGAGCCTCAACTGTTCCTTGTGGCAGGACAATAGCATGTCTGTGAAACGCTTTGCCTTTGCCAGATTCTCTGAGGTCACTGAACAGTGTTTCCTTTTGTTTACCCTCATCCTGCTCATGTTCTTATCATCACTGACGGGCAATGCTCTCATAGCTACTGCCATCTGGACCAACCCGGTCCTCCACACCCCCATGTACTTCTTCCTGGCCAACCTGTCTCTCTTGGAGATTGGCTACACGTGTTCTGTCACACCCAAGATGCTGCAGAGCCTTGTGAGCGAGGCCCGAGGAATCTCTCGGGAGGGGTGTGCTACGCAGATGTTTTTCTTTTTGTTACTTGGTACCAGCGAGTGCTGTCTCTTGGCCGCCATGGCTTTTGACCGCTATATGGCCATATGCTCCCCACTTCACTATGCAACACGAATGAGTCGTGGAGTGTGTGTCCATTTGGCAATGGTATCTTGGGGAGTGGGGTGCATGGTAGGCTTGGGCCAGACCAACTATATTTTCTCCCTGGACTTCTGTGGCCCCTGTGAAATAGACCACTTCTTCTGTGACCTCCTCCCTATCCTGGCACTTGCCTGTGGGGATACCTCCCATACTGAGGCTGCAGTCTTTGTTGCAGCCATTCTCTGTGTTTCCAGCCCATTTTTACTCATCATTGCTTCTTATGGCAGAATTCTAGCTGCCGTGCTCAGCATGCCCTCACCTGAGGGTCGCCGAAAAGCTCTTTCCACCTGTTCTTCCCACTTACTTGTAGTAACACTCTTCTATGGCTCAGCATCTGTCACCTACTTGAGACCCAAGGCTAGCCATTCACCAGGAATAGATAAACTCCTAGCCCTCTCCTATACCGTGGTGACATCCATGCTCAACCCCATCATCTACAGTTTACGGAACAAGGAAGTCAAGGCAGCTCTTAGGAGAACTCTAGGCAAGAAAAAGGCACACAACCTAAGATTAAAGAAAGAAAGAGAAGTTCCCATTGTGGCCTAGCAGGTTACAAACCCAAGTAGTATCCATGAGGATGTGGGTTTTAATCCCTAACCTTTTTCAATGGGTTAAGGCTCAGTTGGTTAAGGATCCAGTGCTGCCGTGAGCTGTGGTATAGGCCACAGATGCGGCTCAGATTCCTGTTGCTGTGGATATGGCTGTGGCTGTGGTGTAGGCTGGCAGCTGCAGCTCTGATTCAACCCCTACCCTGGGAACTTCCATATGTCCCAGTAGCATCCCTAAAAAAGGAAGGAAGGTTGAAAAGAAAGAAAGAGAGAGAGAGAGAGAAAGAAAAGAAAAAGAAAGAAAGAGAGAGAAAGAAAGAAAGAGAGAGAGAAAGAAAGAGCTGGAGCATTTTGTCACCACAAATAAAATATGGTCCAGTATTTGGTCCAGTGTTCAATCCTGCCATTCTGGTTCCAGAACCCAAGATGTGAGGCTGTGTCCATGATTTCAAGTAAGGTTTATTCCCATTAATTCTGATTCCCTTCATTCTTAGTCCTTGAAATAAATAAGAATGAAATAGACCAACTGGTTCTGGTTCTACAAACTGTCTCTGTTAGGAAGTTATAAGCCTGGTGTTAAGTTTCTTTCTCACTTGTGAGATTTTTTTTGTCTCATTTTATTTTATTTTTTAATCTTTTTATTGAAGTATAGTTGATTTACGATGTTCCTTCCATTTCTGATGTACACCAAAGTGACCCAGTCATACATACATACATATATATATATACATTCTCATACTGTCTTCCATCATGTTCTAACCCAGGAGAATGGACATGGTTCCCTGTGCTGTAGAGTAGGACCCATTGCTTATCCATTCTAAATGTAATAGTTTGCATCTACCAACCTCGAACTCCCGGTGCATCTCACCCCTCTCCCATTCCCCCTGGAAACCACAAGTCTGTTCTCCATGTCCATAATCTGCTTCTGTTTTATAGATAGGATCATTTGTGCCATATTTTAGATTCCAAATATAAGTGATATCACACAGTATTTCTCTTTTTCTCTCTGACTTACTTCACCTAGTATGAAAATCTCTAGTTGCATCCATGCATTGTTTTGTCTTTTTTACGGCTGAGTAGTATTCCAACGTATATATGTAGTGTATCTTAATCCAATCATCTGTCAATGGGCATTTAGGTTGTTTCCATGTCTTGGGTATTGTGAATAGAACTGCAGTGAACATAGGGGTGCATGTATCTTTTTGCGGAAAACTGTATATCAAACTACCTTATGATCCAGCAATCCCACTCCTGGGCATATCTCCAGAAAAAACATTCATTGAAAGTGACATCAACATCATGAATATTTTCTCAGGTCAGTCTCCCAAAGCAATAGAAATTAGAGCAAAAATAAACCCATGGGACCTCATCAAACTGAAAAGCTTTTGCACAGCAAAGGAAACCCAAAAGAAAACAAAAAGACAACTTTCAGAATGGGAGAAAATAGTTTCAAATGATGCAACCAACAAGGGATTAATCTCTCGAATATATAAACAACTTATACAACCCAACAGCAAAAAAGTCAATCAATCAATGGAAAAATGGGCAAAAGACCTGAATAGACATTTCTCCAAAGAAGATATACAGATGGCCAACAAACACATGAAAAAATGCTCAACATCGGTGATTATAAGAGAAATGCAAATCAAAACTACCATGAGATACCACCTCACACCAGTCAGAATGGCCATCATTCATAAGTCCACAAAGAACAAGTGCTGGAGGGGCTGTGGAGAAAAGGGAACCCTCCTGCACTGTTGGTGGGAATGCAAACTGGTACAGCCACTATGGGGAACAGTTTGGAGATACCTTAGAAATCTATACATAGAACTTCCATATGACCCCGCAGTCCCACTCTTGGGCATCTATCCGGACAAAACTCTACTTAAAAGAGACACGTGCACCCGCATGTTCATTGCAGCACTATTCACAATAGACAGGACATGGAAATAATCCAAATGTCCATCGACAGAGGATTGGATTCGGAAGAGGTGGTATATATACACAATGGAATACTACTCAGCCATAAAAAAGAACGACATAATGCCATTTGCAGCAACATGGATGGAGCTAGAGAATCTCATACTGAGTGAAATGAGCCAGAAAGACAAAGACAAATACCATATGATATCACTCATAACTGGAATGTAATATCCAGCACAAATGAACATCGCCTTAGAAAAGAAAATCATGGACTTGGAGAAGAGACTTGTGGCTGCCTGATGGGAGGGGGAGGGGGAGGGAGTGGCAGGGATCAGGAGCTTGGGCTTATCAGACACAACTTAGAATAGATTTACAAGGAGATCCTGCTGAATAGCATTGAGAACTTTGTCTAGATACTCATATTGCAACAGAACAAAGGGTGGGGGGAAAAATGTAATTGTAATGTATACATGTACGGATAACTTGATCCCCTTGCTTTACAGTGGGAAAATAAAAAAAAAAAACTAATTTCTTCTTCTCCTGTTAATCTGTTTTATGTTAATTTTGTTATTAGTCCGGCCACAAGAACTCAAGAGGGGTACGGGGAAAATTTCCCTTTCCCCAACACCAGAAGAGAAATATAGTAAAAGAATATATTCTTTCACTGAACTTTGAATATGTAATTGTTGCAGTAGAAAATAACAACATAAAAAATGAAACACCTATGACAACTTAAAAAGCGAACATCTGCAAAAGGAACAATTATGCCACTGATGTAACATTTTATTTTCTTCATTTGTTCCTTAGTGTTAAGAAAAACAACTAACAATTAAAATGAAGAAACCTCATTTGACTCTAGGAGTCAACTTCAGTCAAATCCTCCCTTATCAAAGATAGTGTATCTCTGGGGCAGGGGTTGGGATTGGCATATGCACCCTGTGGTGTATGGAGTGACTGGCCAGTGGGGACCTGCTATGCAGCACAGGGAATTCTACTCAATATTCTGTGATGATCTAGATGGGAAAAGAATCTGAGAAAGAATGGATGTGTGTATATGTATAACTGACTCATTTTATCATATAGCAGAAATTATTACAACATAATTTGTCAACTATACTTCAATGAAACTTTGAAAAATGGAAGAGAAAAAAGATGTTATACCTTCAATTCACATTTGTTTCACTGTTTCACATTTTAAACATAAATAAACACTCTAGGTGTTCTTATCAGGATACAGACGGGCAGTGTCTCAAGTTTTTGCAATTGCCGTGCTATCGTCATTTATTTCTAATCATCTATTCAAGTGCAGAAATAGACAGCACTACAGGGACTGGAGTTCCAAACTGTGCCTCAAGCTATTTAAAAGAATTTCAACATTAGAACGTTACTCTCAAACTGGTTTATGTCAGAAGTTGACTGTATAGCTGGGAATTCTCTAAATCAACTTCCAGATAGAATACAATGTTTAGTAAAGATAAGTAATAAAAACTTACTAAGTCAAAACATTAAAACTAAGTAGAAACTGCAGTAATTGTTTAGATCCAAAAATTTTTTTTTAAAGTGTATGTTATCACTGAATTTGTTTAGAATTGGCAGTACAAGGGTTAATAAGCAAATCTACTTCAGTTGATTTCATTACTGTTTTAAAATCCTCTACAGATAATTCACCGGCTTTGTGCCTGTAGAGGGTGCAGATGGCTCACATTGCCTCATGTTGGTAGGGAGCCCTTTAAATTTTTATATTGAGAAAACATTTTCCTTCTCTCAATTCTATTCCTTTCTCTCTGCCTGAAATTCCTGTCCTTCGAATGTTGTCCTTGTATATTCGTCTTCTGTTTTTTCTTGAATTTCTTCTGCTATTTTTTTTATTTTCTTGGCTTTTTTCTTCTACTCTAGGAAATTTCAAGGTTATGTTTGAATGCTTCTCTCTTTTCAATTTAATTTTACTGTTCTAATATTTTTTAAGGTAACAGAAACCATTTAATGAATTAGGAAAATAATGTAAACTAGGCCTGTATTGTATACTCAACAGAAGATAGTATGTTTGGGTTTTTAAAAGCAATTTCTTAAAGTCATTATTAATCCTCATTAAGAGCCTTTGAAACTTTTATTTTTTTTAACAGGAGTAGAGGGTCTTTTTTTTTATTATTATTAATAGAATAATGTTTATTTTTTCCATTATACCTGGTTTAGAGTGTTCTGTCAATTATCTGCTGCACAGCAAGGTGACCCAGTTACACATACATGTGTACATCCTTTTTTCTCACTTTATCATGCTCCATCATAAGTGACTAGATATAGTTCCCAGTGCTATACGGCAGGATCTCATTGCTTATCCATTCCAAATGCAACAGTTTGCATCTATTAACTCCAGATTCTCAGTCCATCCCACTCCCTCCCCCTCCCCCTTGGCAACCACAAGTCTGTTCTCCATGTCCATGATTTTCCTTTTTGTGGAAAGGTTCATTTGTGCTGTATAATAGATTCCAGATGTAGGTGATATCATATGGTATTTGTCTTTCTCTTTCTGACTTACTTCACTTAGTATGAGAGTCTCTAGTTCCATCCATGTTGCTGCAAATGGCATTATTTTGTTCCTTTTCACGGCTGAGTAGTATTCCATTGTGTATATATACCTCGTCTTCCGAATCCAATCATCTGTCAGTGGACATTTGGGTTGTTTCCATGTCCTGGCTATTGTGAATAGTGCTGCAATTAATATGTGGGTGCACATGTCTTTTTCAAGGAAAGTTTTGTCTGGGTATATGCCCAAGAGTGGGATTGAGGCGTCATATGGTAGTTCTATGTATAGTTTTCAAAGATACTGCCATACTGTTTCCCATAGGGGTTGTACCAATTTACATTCCCACCAACAGTGCAGGAGGGTTCCCTTTTCTCCACATCCTCTCCAGCACTTGTTACTTGTGGATTTATTAATGATTGCCATTCTGACAGATGTGTGGTGGTATCTCATAGTAGTTTTGAATTGCATTTCTCCAGTAATCAGGGACACTGAGCATTTTTTCAAGTGCTTGTTGGACATTTGTACATCTTTGGAGAAATGTCTATTCAGGTCTTTTGCCCATTTTTCCATTGAGTTGTTGGCTTTTTTGCTGTTGAGTTGTATAAGTTGATTGTATATTTAAAGATCAGGCCCTTGTCAGTTGCATCACTTGAAACTATTTTCTCCCATTTGGTAAGTTGTCTTTTTTTGTGTGTGGTTTCCTTTGCTGTGCAAAAGCTTGTCAGTTTGATTAGGTTCCACTGGTTTATTTTTGCTGCTTTGGGAGACTGTTCTAATAATTTTTTTTTTTTGCTTCTTTCCTTATCATTCTACTTTTAAGTCCTGAGGGTTTGTTTGTTTGTTTGTTTGATGAGCCTTCATTAATTATACCAACTACGACGATTTTTGCTGTTATTTATTCCATTTTTATGTGTCTTCTCTTTCTTTATTTTTATTATTATTTCTTTCTCTCTCTCTCTTTTTTCTCTCTGTTTATGTTTGTCTCCCTCTGTTAGAGGACTGACTCAGAGGTGAGGCAATGCCTTCACCCAAAAATTAGTTGGAAATGCTGTGCGCTTGGGGGATGCTTGCTGATGGGATGATCAAGGCTTTCACTGGAATAACTCAAATGTCAGGACACTTTTGGTCGCTTTGTGAAAGTCTTCTACCTTCTCCACAGGAACCACTTCTATTTTCCTGCCTAGAGAGTTACAAGGTTCTAAAGCTGACCAGTGTTCTAGGAGCAGAATGAGGAAAAACCAGGGGGAAAGAGGCTGTCCGAAGCACCTAACCAAATGCCCTGTTTTGGGGGTGACATTCTAGTCAACTCTCTGCCAGGCCTGGGGGTGCTCTCTGACCTAACTCGTCTAAGGGTGACCACTCCTTTTACCAGCTTTGACATCAGAAGGTCCCTCACCTAGTTGTATGGACTAGGGAGACCTACACTTTTTAGGCAGACTTTTTAATGGTTGTGATTTTAGCCTCACTCTGCAACCTGCCTTCTAAGATCCCCAACGCTCACCTTTCTTAGCACCACTGCTACTCCAAGGCTCTGCAGTACAAGTGGCCTTTATTCCTGCTGGCTGCTCCTCTCTGCCTCCCAGTCCTTTCAAGGCATTATTCATCAGCTTTTTTTTTTCCTTTTTTTCCAGTAAGTCATTTACTACCTTCTATCTGCTTCCTATCTTCCAAAAGTTTATTGATTTCTGCTTGCTCTCAGTTCCTCTCCAGTTCCATTTGTCCTTATAGAGACATACAATTTTGTATTTAATATATTTTTATGGTTTTCAGAAAGGAATGGGGATAAATATCTTCATTAAACTTATTATTTACCAGAGCGCTATTTCTAAAAATCTATCTAGGTAGCTGGTTATGGGGATAAAATAATAGAAAATAAGTGTGTTAAGTTTGAAAAAATTCACTTCACTTTTATTCAGTAATGATTTATGCAGTTGTAAAAACTTAAGGTGCCATATTATTTCTATTCCCAAAGTATATCATTGGAAGCCAGTGATTTCTATCCTTCAAATATGTTGCCCTCTGAGCCTTAGCACATTCAGGACATTCTTACCTAGGAAGCAAATTTCTTGACCCCGTATATGTTTGTAGTTTTAGCTCTTCCTTCGAAGTACTACCCAGTACTCACTAGATTTATGCTTTATTTGAATTTCTCAGACACATAGGCATTCACTATATGTGCTGTCTTATTTTATTGTGCATCTGTTATGACCTTACATTGATTTTTAATTGATTCATAAATCATGAAATATATTTTATAGGAATATTACATACTGTTTGTCAGTTATTCTAGGATGCTCTAATTCTTCACAGTGATAAACATATAGTGGTGCATAGATTATTACTGATTGAGTGTATAATGAATAAATTGTTCATATGTTGATTTTGATTTCACTTTTCAGTTCTTTGTGCACAGATTTTCATCTTAAGGGAAGTTCTTAAGGGGCAGAGGTCACAAATTCATTTTCTCTTCTTTCACTTTTTTTTTCTTTTATTTGGCTACACCTACAGATTATGGAAGTTCCTGGGCCAGGGATGAAATCCAAGTTGAAGCTGCAATGTATGCCACAGCTGTGGCAATGCCAGATCCTTAACCTGTTGTACCACAGTGGGAACTCCAACAGGTTCATTTTCTTTAATATAAATTTCTTATTGCTTTAACTTTGATGTGAGAAATTAAGTAATTTTCTGAAAATTAAGAAGAGTAACTGTGGGAATAATAGGGAGATAGAGACAGCCAGTAGTTAAAAAAAAATGAAAAAAATTATGGATAAGCATCCAGTCGAGTGACAGAACATGCTGGTATAGCTTTACAGGAGGACCTTGCCACTCAGGACCTCATCTGATACTGTTATGGTTGGTGAATCCAGCTGGCAGGTTGGGAAGTGAACTGTATGACCAAACATGAGGTGCTCTGTAATGTCTGGATAAGGATATCTTTGGTCAGGGTTTACATGAGGAAAACTTTTTTCCCCAGACTGTTGGAAATTGGAAATGACAGAAATCAAGGCCAGAATTAGATGCTATAATTGAGTCACAATTATTAGATCACACTAGACTAATTGCTGTTGGCTTGTTAATGAAAAAAAAAAAAAGCACGTTTGATGAAATTAACTGACCCACATATTGGGTTAGATTTCAAAGCGGAACTCATTTGATGATCACCAGTGAACTTAGTAGAATATTAACAATGACTTGTGACAACCCACATAACTTATGCCTGAAAAGCATGTATTTGTCATCAAGGCCACTCAGTCTGGCACCACGATTATCACCAGGTCAACAGAGTTTGTTAATGGTAACTGACACTTACGGACTCCTTCCTATATGCCTTCTCACCATCTCCTGAAATACTTACAACAAAGCTCTGAGGTGGTCCCCATTTTAGAAATGGAGAAATGAGGGTTGGAAATGTTGAGGGATTTACCTGTAGTTATGCAGCTGGGAAATAAATGCTAGAGACAGAACAGAGGCTCTGATCTCTTTGAGTTCAAGTATTCTTTATGACCACACTACAATACCTATCCTTTGGAAATACCAACTTCAACCCTGTTGTCACCATTAAAAGCAAAAGTGTCATACTTTTTTACCAAAAAAGTGAGTGAAGTGAGTGAAGAAAATAAATCATGTTTTTTTTTCCATATTATGAGGGCAAAAGGGGAACTTATTTTTACCATATTTCCCAAGGATTATTTTTTGATTCAGATATAAAATGGCAGCAAATTTTCCATTCAGATATAAAATGGTAACTAATTATCGACTAGATAAATTCAATACTGTTGAAAGTGATAAGCATATATTAGATCAAAATAGGGAGAATACTATGATAAGAAAGTTAGAAGATTGAAAAGATGGTAAATGGAGTTCCTGGGTGGCCTAGCCCTTAAAAATCTGGCGTTGTGGCTGTGGAAACTTCTGGATGCCAAGGGTGTAGCCAAAAAAAAATAAAGAAAAAAATGTTAATTGACATATATTGATCACTTTTAGCAGTTGTTTACTTATTGTTTTGTGCTGGTCTCAGCCTATGGATAATCAGTGTTGAGGGTGGATTGGCCCTTGGGGTTCTTACTATGATTGAAAATCTGGGGCTGCACCGTGAGGTCTCAGGTAGAGAGAGAGAGCAGGTCTGGGTTCCGCTTTTATTGGCACCAAAGGTGGGAGCTTGGGGTTTCTGGGTTCCATCTTTAGTGGTGAAAACATAAGAGCAGGAAGAGAAAATCAAGTGGTCGGAATTGTCGGTTACCTAAAATCAACCCAGATCTCTGAAACAAAGGACTCTGAGGGATGGGCGTTGGGGACAGCCTGGCTCTTTATCTCATCCTGTGGGTGGCAATGGTTCTTTTTGAGATTGTCCCCTTTGAAGCAGATGCCTCCGCAATCAAAGCTTAAGTCAGGCACTTGCATTACAAACCAATCACCAAACAAAAACTAGTAAGTTTACACTACTCTTACTTTTTGATCTTTTAATCAACATAATAGTAAAGCTCACTCCTTTTTTACTTGTAAATAAACATGGATACAAAAACTTCAGTAAAACCTGCACAAGCTCAAAAAGGAACTTTTGGAGTTAAAATCCAAATTCTCAGAGTTCCCGATGTGATGCAGCAGTAACAAACCTGACTAGGATCCATGAGGACATAGGTTCGATCCCTGGCCCCGCTCAGTGGGTTAAGGATCCAGCCTTTCTGTGAGCTGCAGTGTTGGTCTCAGATGTGGCTTGGATCTGGTGTTGTTATGGCCAGCAGCTGCAGCTCCAATTTGACCCCTAGCCCAGGAACATCCATATGCCACAGGAGTGGCCCTAAAGAGGCAAAACAAACAGACAAACAAAACAAAAAACAAAACAAACACCCAAAAATCACAAAAAAAAAAAACCAAATTCTCTAGTCTAATCTCTCCACTGTACTCCACAAGGCAAGAAAGCTCTTTCTTGTGATCAACGGGAAATTGGTTTTAGAGAGTTGTTTCCAGGAATTGTTAGACTATTGATGGGAAGGAAGAGAATGTAGAAGCAGCCAGGGAAATGATAAGCACATCATAAAAAGAATAACAGGGGGGGAAAGAAGGAAGCGACAAAAAGGAGAGAAAGAAAAGGATAACAAGGGAAAGGACAAAGGAGAAAAACAGAGTGGACCATGGAAAAAGGAAGGAAGGCGGAAGAAAAACACAGGCAGGGAGGGCAAGAACCAGAAATGATATGAATAATGGACATTGAGAGGGTGTGAGGAGACATTGCCTTACGAAGGGCCCCAAAGAAGCCTGGGAAGGAGGATGAAGAGGACGGATAGTTCTGAGGCCAATAAAAGACAACCAGGCAAACTATGAAGATCGCATGTGCTCCTTGTAGAACAGTTCATTTCTTTAGCGAAGGATTGTGCAAAATGACTCGTCTCTTTTAGACACACACACACACACACGTGCAAGCTGATCCTTGTGGGCTCTGCTTTGTTTTTTATGAGGCCAAGTCCCTGTGAAATAGTCTTCTCATAGCTCCTTTCACATCTTTATTCCTCAGTGTGTAGATGAGAGGGTTGAGGGTTGGAGTCAGTACCGTGTAGAAGAGGGAGATGAATTTCCCAGAAGTAGGGGCATAAGAGCTGTTGGGCTGGATGTACACAGCGGTGATGGTCCCGTAGAAGAGGGACACCACCATCACGTGGGATCCGCATGTCCCCAGGGCTTTGCGCCAGGCCTGGACTGACTTGATCCTAGTAACTGCCTTGACGATGTGTCCATAGGACGTCAGTATCAGTGCCAAGGGCAAGAGGAGCAAGACCAGGGATGCAATGAATAGCTGGACCTCATTGGTGTGGATGTCCACACACGCAAGCTTAATCATGGAAGGCACCTCACAGAAGAAATGATGGAGCCGCCGGTGTCCACAGCGAGGCAGCCAGAGGGTGACAGTGCTCTGGATGAGAGCGTTTCCTACTCCACTCAGCCATGCAACCCCTGCCAGGGCCTGGCACAGCCGTGGGTTCATCACAGCTGCATAGTGGAGAGGTTTGCAAACGGCAGCGTGGCGGTCAAAAGCCATGACAGCCAGGAGAACACACTCAGTGGAGCCCAAAGCCAGGGAGACATAGAGCTGGACAGCACAGCCCAGGGCGGTTATGGTCTTGGCTGGTCCCCTGAGGTTCCACAGCAGCTGGGGGACAATACTGGTGGTAAAGCAGATATCAACTAGGGAGAGGTGGGTGAGGAAAAAGTACATGGGTGTTTTGAGATGAGGGTCAGTGGAAGCGATCAGAATGATGATTGTGTTTCCCACCAGAGTCAGGAGGTATGATGCCAAAACAACCCCGAAGAGTATCTTTTCCAGGCTGGGCTGATCCGAGAAGCCCAGCCAGGATGATGTTGTCTTCAACAGGGGCTGCTGTTGGTGCCCATCACCCTGCTCAGAATAAGGAGGAAAACATTGTAGGAATTTAGAGGAAGGATGTAGCTTTGGCCTCTGGCCACAATATCAAAATTACTCTTTGAAGCACTAACTCTGGGAGAAATTACCGTGCCCGGGAGAACTAAATCTTGGCAGTCTCCTTCAGAAGCTGCGGCAAAGGACACGAAGGGCCAGACACTGTACAGAGAGGCACAGGAAGGCTCATGGTAGAAGAAGGAGTTTTCTTTGGAGATAACTCATAGGAAAGTGAGATACAATTTATCCCAGGAAAAAATAAAGGACTAGAGAGAATATCAGAAGAATAAAATGCATTTGATTAATTGAGAGTTCATGGCAAACCATTCAAACTAAATGGGGAAAACTCAGGGATACTGATGTGTAATATGTGTACATAATATTTGTCAATAACATTTAACTTTTTCAACTATGATTTTGAAGTGAGTATTTTTTCCAGGATTTGCATTATATGCATGACCGTCAACTTCTGGAGAGGCATCATTTTTGGAGAGGTTACTTTTTGCAATAACTTCTGGAGAGGTTATTTTTCCTGTAAAATGGCAACATTAGGCTATTGAAAGTAATAATATTAACATTTAGATCTAAAAGTTTGGTCATTATAGGCACATAATTTCAAAAACATATTTCCTTTAAGGATTGGTTAACTCACTCAGACCACCGGCTGATTAGTGATGTAACTTCATGCTGTGTGTGGGGAACAAAAGTCCTTGCTTCTTTGGTGAGTGGTGGGGAGGAAGGGAGTCAGCTTTCTTGTCTCACATGTTGAAAGAAGAGGTGGTTGAAGCTGAATGGAGGGAATGAGGGTCTGGGAAAGGAAAGCTCTTTGGTGGAGAAGGAAATGGCCTCAATGTACCTCAAGCCCACATCAATTTTTTTTACCTTCTGGAAGACTAAAGAGGCCACAGTTTTAATGGGTTTGTTAAAAGTCAAACAGCTATAAGTGCAAAGGTTTAAAATAAATTCACTGATGCAAAACATTCCCAAAGACTGTAACTGTATTTCACGTTCAAGACAAATAGGCACCTCTACTTGTCATCAATCGAAATCACTCAGGTTTCCAAATTCTTCCCTAGTAATAACTGCATACCCTAAAATTGTGATATTACTTGTTGTGAACATGAATTGTGGAATTGAAATAGATTCTCAGTGATCAATAACTTATCACGTAAACAGATATTTAGCAGAACCCAGGGGAAGGAAAATGAAGTCAAAGGACGAGTCAGGTGGGCGGTCTGGACGTGCAACAGCAGCATGAAGTCACTGAGTGATCACTCAAAATGGCGAACGAAAATCACAGTAAAATGAGACTACAAAAGAACTACTAAGGAACAAGCTCATTCACATTATACAGACCTATTTTGCTTATAGACACACTCACAATGACATGCACAGCTATCCATGCACAAAACCACAAATACGCACATACAAGCATAATTTCTTCCATCCTCTTATTCGGGGTCAATTCCCATCTGTTTAACTACCCAGCGGTGGGGGGAGGTCTGGATCAAGAGACTTGGTTCAATACTCTTCAATCCAGGCTGCAGGTTGCTACCTTACCCTCTCCGTCAAATAAGAATTCCTCCTGTTTAACCCTCTCCCTACCTCCCCCCACACACACATAACAGTACTTCAATAGAAACGCCATGAAAGATCAATTCACAATCGTGAACTGGTTCCATATTTACATGGATAATTGTAAGAATATGTTCCCTTTAGGCTTGTGGAAGGATTCTATTCCACTATGATGCAAAATGTATCATCGTCCATGCACCATGTGATCTCCTCTCACTTTAAGCCATAATCCCAATTTACTCTTACAAGTTAAGAGTCATAGGCATGGTGTCGATAGAAAATCAGGGCATCAGTGGAAGTGAACGAGTTAAAAGAGAGGAAGTCTTCCAGATTTTTGTACACTTACACTGAGACTCCCACGGTGGTGGGAAAAAGAAGTCATAGAGTTCAAATTATTATTACCTTGAAATGCCAACTCGATGCCTAAGGCCCACGTACTGGTTGGAGGGACTGTTATTTGAGGTGGAGCTCCCTGAAGATCAGCAAGGCAGGAGAAGCTAAGAGAGGTCACAGGGCAATGAATCTGGGAAGATCCCAAGGACACAGATCTCCCAATGTGGCAATTAATATCAGGCTCTGTAGTTTCCAGAGAAGAGCTGTCCCAGGAGATGCTTCTGAAAGATACGTTCATCCCTCTGATGTTTTTGGTTTCTCTCTAGGTCAAACCACAAAGATATAGAAGTTCGGTCCCCATCCCCACCCATCACTGAGTTGTTCTCTCATTTCTGTCATATTCATGGTTTTTCTGATCATATATAATCTATGCATGTAGGTGCATATATATTTACAAATCTATCCTGTTAGCTCATATCTTCATATTTTATCTTTTTACTTTTAGCCAGTTTGGGGGTATATATATCATGATTTCAATTTGTCCTCCCCTGATAACTGATGACGTTAACTAGATTACCTCACATTTTCTAATTGCCTAATAATTGCCTGAAAACACGTAAATGTGAGAAACTAAAGAAAGCAGTCTTTGGCTACAGAGTCAAATAAACGTCACTGCCTAACTTCTGCTTTCCTCTCTGCAGAGTTTCACCCTGGCAAGTCCAGACACTATCCTTTTCAAGCTAGATGCACAGAGGAAGATGCACAGGATGGACAGTAGAGGCTCTTGGAACACTCCAGACCCCACTCCAGGGTCTCAGACAGGAATAGGCTCAAGCCTTAAAGATTTACAAGCTTTATTTTTTTATTTATTTTTATTTTTTATTCTTTGGGGGCCATTTCTTGGGTTGCTCCCTAGCATATGGAGATTCCCAGGCTAGGGGTCCAATCAGAAATGTATCCGCCGGCTAGAGCCACAGCAACACAGGATCCGAGCTGGGTCTGCGACCTATACCACAGCTCACGGCAACGCCAGATCCTCAACCCACTGAACGAAGCTAGGGATTGAACCAGCAACCTCATGGATCCTAGTCAGGTTCCTTAACCACTGTGCCACAACAGGAACTCTGAAAGATTTACAAGCTTCAAATGTAAGTTAAGTGTAGCCTGGCAGTGGACATTTTAATTATTTACACAAGAATGCCTTATTACCACTAAGAGTGAACTTCTTTAACATTTGAAAATGACCCAAAATACTATGGCACTCTCTTATAATCCGGGAGCAGGGAAAGAGCAGTTATTGTTCTTCTGTTTTAATCATGCCCCATGGGTAGTCAGTATTATCATACCCCTACTGATAATAATACATCAGTAGGCAAATATGAACTGAGTTTTACTAGGTGCCAGACACTCTGCCAAGCATGCCGCAGGCATTAGCTCATTTACTGCCCACCACCCTATGAAGCTGGTACTGTTAGTCCACTCACTACAGATCTGGAAACTTTACCTTGCAGACGTTAAATAACTTGCTATGCGAATGAGAATCAAGGTTGCCCCAACTCTAGAGTCCATGACTTTATACAAAACAAATACTCTCCCAGAGACCTTAGGTAAGCCCAACCTCCTTAGTATAATACATAAATCCCTTTGTGATTTGGTCCTTTTTTAGTCTTCCATGTGTATCTCCCGTCATTCCCTAATATATTCTCTCTCCTCTAGCTATAGGAGTACTTGAATTCCTTGAAAGATCCTTTCATTCTCACATGTTTACTGATTAGTGCATGAAAGATGACTTGGCAATGCAGAGCAAGAGAGTACAATTGGGCAACGAGGACACACTTGTGAAAGATGAGACTTAAGTTGGACTTTGAGAAATAGATATGGCATAACTTGCATATGGTATAAATTGTTTAAGTAATAAAAGGAAACACTGTTAGAAACTGCTGAGTGTGTAAGTATTAATTGAACTTAAGATGAACGGTAGCATGTTGGGGAAGACACGCAATGCATTAGATTAAGATGATGGAGACCTGGAATTTTGTGCTCTGCAGACTTAATTTTAAAAAAGAAACCACAGGTCCGAATGGAGTCACTGTGCTAAGCCCTCAAAAGCAAACCAAGACTTACTTCCTAATCTAATTGCAGTTACGACCCCCTCCAGGAAGGTGGCATTTTCAGCTTAGCACCAAGGAGGTAATGTAACGCAGAGTCTCCTTCCACCCCCCACAGGGAGTTTACCTAAACCTGAAGCAATTCACTCTTTTCCCCTTTTGCCCATAAAAGCCTCTGATTTTGTACAGTTCTCCTTTCTATTAGGTAGGTGCCCAATTTATGATTCATTCAATAAAGCCAATTAAACTATCAGATTTGTCAGGTGGAATTCTTATTATTTAAACCTGCTAATCATTTGAAGCCATGCAAATGAGCAATGTAGAGCAATACATGGAAAATAATTTGATAGAGTAATTAAACTTGTCATGGAAGAAAATGAAAGTATGAAGAAAACCGTTTGTAGATTTTAGAAATTCGGTCATAGATAGCAACACTTTCCGTGCCTGGGAGCTAGAAGGGGAACTCCATGAGCTCCCTGGGCTGGGGTGAGGAGCTATGGCATAGCAGAGAGCATATCACACAAAGAGATGTGAAGTTCAGAGAGATTTGGGTTGGTCTTAGCACTTCCAGCAAACTGAAAAAGAGGTACAGTGTACAGGAGGATGCAAAGTAAAAGACGGTCACAAACCAACCAACCAAGCACAGGTTAAGGATGATGGAGGAAGAGTGTGAAGAGTCTGGAGGCTGTGGATCATCACACTGTTTCCGAAAGTGTGTTCACAATCTCTGAGACTCACCCGGCAGTAACTAGTGCCGCCATGAGTAGTTTTTAAGGAACTCTGCACGAGTGAATTTCTTGAAGTCTTACTGCAAACCCGTCGGGTAATTCAACTGAGGCACAAAGAGGTCAGTAAAGAGCAGAGGGTTATATGTAGCTAGTGAGTACAAAAGCCAAATTGCAAAGCAAGGCAGTCTGGCTTCAGAGCCCATGAATTTTACAATCACAAAGACACCAGGGGAAGAGTTACTGCATCGAATAGGACTGAATGCAAGATTTTGCCTAGTAGACCCTGGGTCCATGTGAAATTATAAAAGTTTTAGGTATCTCATTACATTAGGTAATTCTATATAAAATATTTGTAAAACGAATATTTTTCTTTTTTCATAATTTTAGGTAGACTCACAGATCTGGTCCTTTACTACTTTTGTTCCTTTTTCCTTTTTTAAAATTAATATTTATTTATTTTATTAAAGTATAGTTGATTTAGAATGTTGTGCCAATGTCTGCTATACTCTGTACTGCAAAGTGACTGAGTCATAATGTATGTTTATGTGTATTATATATATATATATAGTTTTTTGTATTATTTTCTATCATGGTCTATCCCAGGAGAGTGGATATAGTTCCCTGTGCTATGTAGTAGGACCTTGCTATCCACTCTAAATGTAATACTTTGCATCTACTGACCACAAACTCCCTTTACTATTTTAAAAAGGCCCACATTTTTAAGTTTTGTTGTATACATTTCTTGAATTGCGATACCGTGTATAAAATATTTTAAATAATATTGTACCAGGGCTCTTTTACAAAGAAAATACTACAGTAGGAGTTTCCCATAGTGGCTCAGTGGTAACAACCCTGCCTAGTATCCATGAGGACGAAGGTATGATCCCTGGCCTCTATCAGTGGGTTAAGGGTCCGGCAATGCTGTGAGCTGTGGTGTAGGTTACAGACACAGCTTGGATCTGGTTGCTGTGACTGTGGCATCAGCCAGCAGCTACAGCTCCAATTTATCCCCTGGCCTGGGAACTTCCATATGCCACAGGAGTGGCCCGAAAAAGACAAAAAAAAAAAAAAAAGAAGAAGAAGTAGAAAATACTACAGTAATTTCCTCACAGGAGCATATACGTCTCAATTTTCTATTTGCATATTGAACACTATTTAATTCCATAGTCGGACATGTGAGCACATATATATTGGGTAGATTACAGAATCTCCCGATCTGAACCTGTATTGCAGCCCTTCAAAGACGTTTAATAAAAGGAAGCGTGAGTATGTGTATATACCACACAGGCACTCATACACACATGAGGTTCCATGAGCTGTTCAAGTTGAATCTAAATGTGCTTCTTTTTTCTCAACCGTGTTAGCCACGTTATACTTAAATACAGACAGAGAAGTAAGCAACACATACACTTTCTACTTGGGAGGAGTTGATTTAATCTTAGGTCTCTTTAATTACTTTCCATAACACAAAGTCACTATTTCCCTGATTTTTCCTTAGGAACTTTGTCCTCTTCTCAGCAGTCTTCTCAGGGCTCCCTTCACATCCTTGTTCCGCAGAGTATATATCAGGGGGTTGAGTGTGGGGGTGACAACAGTATAAAAGAGTGTAAGGAACTTGCCCTGACTTCGGCCATAGGATCTCTTTGGTTGAATGTATATGGCCGAGCTGGGCCCAAAGAAGAGGAACACCACCAGCAGATGGGAACCACAGGTCCCGAGAGCCTTGCGCCAAGCTTGGACGGACTTAATTTCATCACGGCTTGGACAATGAATCCGTAGGAGACCAATATCAATGCCACAGGAAGAAGAAGGAGAACTAACGTGGCCACAAAAAGCTGGGCTTCATTTGCTTGGGTGTCCACGCAGGCCAGCTTGACCATGGCGGGCACTTCACATAAGAAGTGGTGCAGGTGCGATGTCCACATCGAGGAAGCCGAAGGGTGATGGTTCCTTGGATGAGAGTGTTTCCTACTCCACTGAGCCATGCTACTCCTGCTAAGGCCTTGCAAAAGGATGGGTGCATGATGCTCGTGTAATTAAGAGGTCTGCAGACTGCCACGTAGCGGTCAAATGCCATGATGGTAAGGAGAACACACTCAGTGGTGCCCAGGGACAGGGACACATAGAGTTGTATGGCACAGCCACTGGCGTGATGGTCTTGGCTGGTCCCTTCAGGTTCCAGAGGAGCTGGGGGACGATGCTGGTGGTGAGGCAAAGGTCAAGAGAGGAGAGATTTGTGAGGAAGAAATACATAGGTGTGTGAAGTCTGCAGTCCAGGCAGGAGACCAGGATGATGGCCGTGTTGCCCAGGAGGGTCAAAAGATAGGATATCAACACCACCACGAAAGGAGGACCTCCAATTGAGGCTGGTCTGAGAATCCAAGCAAATAAAATCTCCCCCAGAGGTTTCATTGTTTTGTTCCATTAGTCTGTTCTTGTAAAAGAGAAAAATGGATATGGAATTCAGTTGAGGGAAATAGCATTATTACTGTTTACTTATAATATTTCTAGTAAGTGCTTAATTTTTTTTTCCTGGTGAATTTTCACAGACAAGGAAAAAAAGGCAGTTATTAAAAAGGTAAATGATTTTGGAGTTCCCATCATGGCTCAGCAGAAACAAACCCGACTAATATCCATGAGGACACAGATTTGATCCCTGGCCTCTCTCAGTGGGTAAGGATTCAGCATTGCTGTGAGCTGAGGTGTAGGCACAGCTGTGGCTCAGATCTAGCATGTGTGACTGGTGTAGGCTGGCAGCTGCAGCTCTGATTCTACCCCTAGCCTGGGAACCTCCATATGCCATGGGTGTGGCACTCAAAAGACACACATACAAAACCCAAAAAAACAACAAAACAAAACAACCCCCCAAAACAAACAAACATACAAAGGCATTCTTTTTGAGTCATCATTCTTGACTCAATAAATATTTGACCTATCCTCATTTTTTTTCATGTGACCCTCCTCTTTTTCCCATTTTTGGATAATTATTATTAAAGGTATTATTTTCAGAGAAAAAAAGAGAAACTTTCAGTTTGGGTGGCTATACAGTTCTGTTAGTAGAAGTAGGAGAGAAAAGGGGGAGGAATGCTAAAGCTTATTTAAACACCCAATATGAATGGATTATGAGTGATCACAGTTTCTGCTGAAATTACAATGCAAAAATAATGGATTACGGTGAGGCAGTGGATCAGAAAAACAAGTGGAACATATTTTGCATCTTTTGTTACTCACAGACAAAGCAGGTTATGATATTGTTTCTTACAACCACTTCTCTGAGTAGAGTGTGATATAGGGTCAGCTGCCTGTGAATCTCAAGATACAGAGAAGCTAAATAATTTTGTACGTTATTTAGCAGCTGACATGATTCCTTACCACAAGTTTTGATATC